>NW_010391906.1:2989-11331 GCF_000710305.1 Buceros rhinoceros silvestris | reverse complement strand
GCAATTCACTTACTATTTCCTCTTGAAAGAGGATTGGTCTGTTCAAAACAGTTCATCAAAATAAACTGAAGAAAATTATTTAGATCTGTGTGAACGCTCCTCTGAAGAGGCGTGACTTTAGTTTATGTACCCTCTGGACAGGAATTTAATGGACTATGCCTATTTGCATCGAAAATAGAAGAGCAAGGTGCTTTCAGCAGTGGACTACAGCCTCTATACAGCGGGCTCCGTATTGCTGCTTAGCTCATCCACCCAGGGTTATCTGTCCTAGACGTCGTTACTGGGACAAGCCTTTAGTGTCCTGACTACAGTCAACACTCATTACCTACCACAGGGAAGAAGAAATAAATAAATGCAGTCTCCAAACTTTCTCTAATAAGCAAAGAAAACACTTCCTTAAGTATTTGTTCAGAGTCATTTTGACCACAGCTGCCCAAAGCACACAGGTCTAAGAGCCCCCCCCTTACCCCGCAGCCCTGGAGTGCTCACAAGGTCACCCAGTAACCTCTCCTCACAGCTGAGGCACTGGAAGGAGGTCATCTGTGCAACGGCACTTCACCTTCAGGCTGATTGCCTGTACGGCAGTGCTTTCAAAAAGGCCTTATTCAGGGATGAGACCCAGCTGTGCCAGATGTTCACCCACATGTACTGGTGGTGACAAATCAAAAATGCCAGGCTTTGGGTGGGAGCTAAAGGCAGGTGAGACAAGGAAACTAAAAGGCAGTTTCAGCGAAGCGCAGCCAAAGAGATCTGGTCAGGACATCTCTCCCTTGCATCTGCTCCTACCCAGTGCTGTGCTTGCTTTAAAAAACCACAACAAAACAAACAAACAGAAAGCACATCATGACCTTCGCGACCCCCAAGAGCACCGACTCAAAGGAGGGTTTTTTTTTCAGATGGATACATGATTAGTACCTGCATCAACTGGTTCAGGTTGACGTGGTCTTGTCCGGGTGCCGTGGGATAGTGTGGCTGACCTCTGGAAATACCCCTCAACCACATCATCGTGGGTTTGGCAGCTTTCAGAAGTTATCCGTGCATACCAGGGGGCACATCGTGGGTTTGGCAGCTTTCAGAAGTTATCTGTGCATACCAGGGGGCACCACCTGCCTCAGCACACCAACGTGACTAAGACGACACAAGCCCAAGCTCTGTTCCCTCACTTTCCTGGCTTGTCAAGTCCCTTGCAAATGTCTCAGATGTGACAGTAAAGCCCATACGTGCACACCACATACTGATAATGAGTCCAGAATAGAAAAGGAGCAAAGAAAGAAGTCACACTCAACATCAATTAAGAGGGCCAGAACATAATTACCAGTATGGAATCTGGGCATGATGTCAGAGTATTTTCACAAACTAACAAGACCATCTGTGGTATGTTTTAAGGAGACGCCACCACCTTGAGCAGGAAAATACCCCAAACATGTTCCATCCCAGGGTGTTATAATCCTGTCTTACTATAAGGGGAGAGGGGAAAAAAAATCTGGTTCAGTTCACCTGAGACCAGTGCAGATTGCTTCTTCAACGGACATACACCGCGCAAGTCGGCACTCAAACCTCTTTCCTCCGTGCCATCTGAACAGAAGAAATCACGCAGTGCAAGAGCAGAATTGTTCAGTGAGGAGAGTTAAACCAGCTCAGCAGTCCTTCTTGGCCTTAAGATCCAGAGAGCTCACCACAGAACAGCAGTTCCCACACTAGTAACCTACCTCGTGTTGGACGGTAGCTTTCAGCGCGACCAAGACTGACACTAACTACACAGCGTCCCACAGGCTGCAGAGCGTCCTCCTTTCCGAACACCACAGAGCATTGCTTCCTTTCCTCTGAGACTACCAGCAACCACCTGCCCGCCCCACCCCCACCAAGAAACTCCATTTGGTTGGAAACAGCCTCATTAATCACACGTCCCTCGGTCCAGCCGTTTGTGCAGTTCTGCGCATAGATACCCACACATTAAACACGCATACACGCAGGGCTGCTGTCTGTACCTCCCAGCTGAAAGGAGTTCATCACTCCACAGGCACGTCTGAGCAGCTCTGTCATCTGTGGGCTGACCAGCAAACTACTGTTTTCAGATGTGCTGGTTTGAGTAGTCCCTTACCACATCACAGTTTCTAAGAACTCCGTTTTCAGAGTCTTGAGGGACAGAGACCAGTGCTTGGAGCATTCAGTCTAGAGCAGGGAATAGAGGGAAGGAGCCAACACTTTTTCTGGAGGGGAAAATACAGCCAGGGAACTGTCTGCATTGGCAATGCTTTATGACAGATTCCTGCAAGCAATGCCACAGCCTCTTCTTTTGACTATGAAGGGAAACAGAACATCTTACACGAGCAGCAAACACGGTTAAGGAATAAACAGTTTGCCTAAGTTGCTGCTTTGAGAAATCAATTTCTAATGTCTGGGGGGAAAAGGAAAAAAGGAAAACACAAACCCTTCTTCATTTATATTCCCCCACTGTTGCATCAGCCTGATCCTTTGTTTACTGTCTGCAAAGATGTGCTGTGATACTAGTGGAATGTGCATGTTCAATTTGTAGAGCAGCTTTCATCCCCTACTCCACCTCCCAGAAGCAAAGTTTCCCAGGAAAAGGGAGGGTGATAAACAAGCACGGCAGCACCACAAGGGCCCAATTCACAGTAAAAAATTATCATTGGTGCTGCATGGACATGTACAATTTTTCAGAAAAAGAAAAGGAAGTTTTCGGATGACGTATTTAACTTATCACTCCAGCTGCAGAAGCAGCAGTCTAGCCAGAGAAAGTATGCACGATGTCCACAGACTGTACACCGGACTGGCTCGATGCTCTTACCCCAGACAGCCCAGCTAACGTCTTAAACACACAAACATGATTTGAGTTCTTCACGTCTGGAAAAGAGAGTGAGGATACGTCAGAGCTGCATGACTGACTTAAACATGAAGACAGAGGTACATCAAGGTGTCTCACGTGCAGAACGAAGCCTGACAATACAATGACACTTTGCACAGTGAGTGCTGTAACAAAAACCCTACCCGGCATCGGAGAGGGCAGCCAGGCTCTAGAACCAACTGTGCCGGTGCTGCCGACACTGTCCAGCAGTTCTTAAACTGTGGTAGGTCATACCACTCGTAAACACATCATCTTTGCAGTGCAAAACTGGCTGTGTCTGGCTGGTTCACAAGCTTGTCTAACCACCAGGCTTCCAATGCGACAAAGGCTTCCCGAACGTTCCAACACAGGGCTGAAAGCGGAAGGTAGAGCTCTGAATTGCGTTCAGCCCATTTCTCCTAGTGTCAGAACAAGACCATCTCACGCTAAAGTCTTCCTCAGGTCTGTTCAATGATGCCATTCCTGTACCCGCCAGCGCCGGAGCTGGCAAGACTTACCACCACCGTAAAACATCAATACAGGATTCCTTGGGAGCTCCTTCGAGCAGGTGCTAAAAAGCCTTCTGACCCTTGTCTTGGCCTGACAGCCCTTTAATGTGTGGCCTTAGTCAGTGCTAGAAGCTTCTAACTTCCCTATGATAAGGTGAGAACATTTCAGAGTTCAGGAGACAAGTATTAAAATTCTCGTCTGTTTCTCACACCACCTTGTAACTAGATTATCCTTTTTAATATCTTTGGGGTTGCGTTTTTTCATTCACACGAGATTTCCCCTTGGGTTTTTACCTAGCCTGAGGACTCTAGAATAATGAATCGAATTAAGTTTCTGGCAACGGCAAGATACATCTCAGGTTAAGACAGAAAAAAAAAAAAGGAAAATTAAAGTACCGTCAATGTCAAAACACAAAGAAGAAAGAGCATCCCTGGGATGCAAGATATCACAAGTTCAGATCACTAGGCTAGACTTCAGAAGGAGGGAAGGACCTAACACCAAGTGTATCCCACATCAAAACACCTCACTCGCGGGAGATGAAAAAGTCACACAGCAGTTACAGCAGAACCCCTCCTCCCACCTCCCGGCAGCCGCAAACCTCCACATTCCTTCCACACACTTGGTCACCGCCTTACCCTTCTGGGTCACAAAAAAACCCCCAAAACCCAAAAAACCAAACCCCACCATGTCGCACACCATGAAGTCGTGTAGCCAACCTCCACATTCCTTCCACACACTTGGTCACCGCCTTACCCTTCTGGGTCACAAAAAAACCCCAAAACCCAAAAAACCAAACCCCACCATGTCGCACACCATGAAGTCGTGTAGCCACCGAAAGGCTGGCAGGAGACTCCGGTGCGCTCCAGCTCCCTCCGCACCCCATTTTCCGGGTACTGGTTACCTGTGCAAGGTGCCATGCAAATCCGACAGTACAGAGCAGATGGTGAGATAAAGCCCGCCCAAGGCTAGCAAAACTTGGAGCCCTGTCTTCTACCTCCCCAAACAAAAGCGGGTATTTTCTCTGAACTGCACCCACCTGCGCAGGGAAACAAAAAGAAAAAAAAAAAAAAAAAAAAAAAAAAAAAAAAAAAAAAAAAAAAAAAAAAAAAAAAAAAAAAAAAAAAAAAAAAAAAAAAAAAAAAAAAAAAAAAAAAAAAAAAAAAAAAAAAAAAAAAAAAAAAAAAAAGAGGAGGACAGGAACTTTCCAAAGCAGGAGTTCTCAGAAGCCACCAGCAGCCACAGGGTGGACCACGTTACCACACACCTGGAAGCTGCTCTCAGAATCATTCCCCTCCTGGTGTTTCAGCTGCTGCTGGAGCTTTCTCATTGCATCTGCTCCCAGAAGAGAAGGAAAGTTCTTTAGTTTGATGAGGAAAGGAGCGTAATATCCAGTCCCAGAAGATGAAGACAAAACCAGCTATTAGCAAAAGATTGTAACTATTCCAACTACTGCCATGGCCAGAGAGTGAGCAGTTGTTCCAGTTTTCTTAAAAAAAAAACAGGAGGGAGCTCTGATGCATGACTGAAAGATTAGCTAATCAAACACAAACTGAAGGCATTTGGAGAACAGGCTGGTGCCCAAAGTTCACATTCCAGCTGGGCAGAGTCCCAGCCCTCTCCCACCCCAGACCGCGGCAGCGCTCCCTGAGCAACAATGAACTCGGAGCAAAAGGGCATTTAGGGAGCGCCGAGAGGATTCAGGCTCCGCAAGGGCACAACCAGTTCCAGGGAGCCTTTGGGGTAAACAGCGTTCTGTTTCCACTGCCATTCAGGTTTATCAATCGCCTCCGTGAGGTTCATCACAAAAGACCGTGTCCTGCCTTGGCCAGGTCTCTGACAGGGTATAGAGGTCACGCTGGTGCCAAACCAAGCCACTGAGCCCAGGACACTGAAGGACAAGCCAACAACTGTTTTGTGAGATCAGGGCATGGAAAGCTATCTTCTGCCTCACGCCGCGCAGTGAACCCCAGCGTTTTGGTGAAGTACCTTCACCTCTACAGACACAAACAGCAGTAACACACCCTGCCTTTTACAGCGGGCCGTAAAACCACCTTGAAGGACAAGCCCTTTGCTAGAACAAGTGCTTCTGGCACCGCAACGCAGCTAAATCACCCCCACCAGCTCTGGTCCTCGATCCACCGGGGTCCAAGCCTGCTTTAAGGCTGCAACTGCTACTGCAAGGCTGAGAGAAATGAGTCAACTGGGTCAGCTTACCGAGACAACGACCCTATTCAGAACCCAGCAGCATGGAGAAATCGGCTGCTCCGCACTCAAACACCATTGCGCCAGCAGTTTTTGATACCGGTGAACGTTACCATGACATGTCGAACTGAGGCGTGCTGGTGGGAAGGAAGGTAGAGCAGGGGGGACGTTAGGAGGCAGCAGGCTCATGGGGTGATTCAGGAGATAAGGGAAACAGATACGCCTTCGTAAGCCTCCGGCACCACAGGCATTCCCAAGAGACACAGGCAATATTCCTATTAGGGACTAATTGAAACAGAGTACCTCAGGGACATAATTAACGACCTTTGTCACAACAGGGAGGCAACGTCAAGGCAACTGCTACCGAACATTTCAGGTTGCCACTTTTCCCCTGAACGAAAGACTACAAATCCTCAAGTTTTCCTCACTTCAGTCAGACTGCTGCTCAGGCAGATTCTTCTGCTGTTTGCAGTGCTGGCGCACATCTTTCTGCATGGCAGCTCCCCTGATAGCGATGTTCGTGCAGAACAGGACGTTTAGTGCTGCTTGAGGCACACAGTATCTGGTCTTACGCGGCCGTGCGCCTTAAAACCACGTCCTGCACGAACGTTGCTCAGATTTCTTTCCCAGGTGGACAAAAGGCAGCGAACAACCCTAAGACAAGCGACACACAGATCGATCTATCTGCACTGGAGGCTGCTCATCTCGCCTTCTTTATGAACAAAGGCCACTTCAAGACAATGAAAGAGCGATAAACTGGCTGGAGTAACGTGCTTCAGAGAATCCGTTCGTCTCAGAATCAGATATCACCTACCTACCTCGAGCACGCTGAGGCCGGGATGGAACATGCCGTTCGATATTGCTCCTGCTCTATGACTAGCTCCTCACCGACTGCTGTTCAAAATGCGTCTAGGAAGAATCTTGACAAGACGCCAGGAGATACCCACAAGACCCAAGTCAGTATCCTATTCCAGTAAGGAGCTGCTTTTAGCCCTGCTGAAGTGCCAGATTATTTAGGGGAAAGAAAAAGAGAAAATGAATGTGTCTTCATACCAACACCTTCCTAGACGTGGTTAAACAGAAATGCTGCACTTTTGAGGGAGTCACCATGCAGCTGCGGAGCAATTGTGTACCATTAACACGGACTGACAGGGAGAAGGGCCAACACACACACACACAGTTCTCCGAAGTGAAGGATGAGGAGTACTAATGTCATGTTGTTCTGACGGGGGCGTATGGAAAGGGGCCGAGCAAGAAGGAGCTCAGCGTCAGCATCTCTGGAATCAGAGCGCCATAAGCAGCTGCTGAGACTCTCTGCAGAAGGTCTGCAGTGGCATTTGGGAGGAAAGAGGTCAGAGCATTTCAGTTTCTCTTTCGATGAGATAACCGACAGAGCACAAAAAAGAGCATTGAACTTTCCCAGTCTTCTGTTTTCACGGTACCTTCACAGTCACCTGCTCACAGAGCGCTGTTAAGCTACAAAGGCTTGACTGTCTCCTTGAACAAGGGACCTCAGGAAAGTACAACAATGCAGGTCTGGGCGGGAAAGCAGGAGCCAATGCAACCTCAGTCCCCAGGTTTGATGTCTGATCAGTACGGCATTCTGATCCCTTACCCCCGGGCTCCCACGCACAGTCCCCATGCCTCTTCATCTCTGATTCAGAGCCCAATAAACTCGGTTGTGAAACTCCCTGTCCCCTAGCCCCTACTCTCACAAAAATGCCAGGTCTTACTCAAGACGAGCTGCACCGAGGGCAGCTGCTCTACTCACATGACTGCAGTCAACATCTGAAACCCATACGCTGCCAGTCCTTCCCATGTGCCTGCACAAGCTTGTTAGGGGTTAGGGACTGAACAACCACAACTACCCTCGCTCCCATCCCCTTACCGATTCAGGAACTGCAGGCTGCCTCACCCTGTCGCCAAGCCTGACTAGCATCGCCTTGGGCCAGAGGTTTTGGTGGCAGAGGGGTCCAGCAGTGCCAGGAGAGAGCAATTCAGACAGCAACATCATGCATTCTCGGCAAGGGAATCCAGCAAGCTGCCTTTCTCTGCAGAGAGACCTACAGCCAGGAATTTCACTCTCTGGAGAAAAAGGAGCAGCAAAGTTTTTAACCATCTCCTGAGCCTCATAAAAGCGCGCTGGAGCCTACACAAGAGTCAGCTTCGAACGCTGTCAGCAGATCATAACAAGAGCGCATGATTTTTCCTGGAGTGGAAACAACTGGGAGAAGATTAAAAGAAAAAAGCCCCTACGAAGAAGAGCTTTCTGAAGTATTCTGGTTAAAAACGCCATGAAAGAGAGAGGGAAGGGGATACACCTGCTAGCCAGCCTTCCTTCTGTAGCTGCCGTGGATAAGGAACCCTCTGGTCAGGCAGCAACAACTGCTTTCACATCCACATCCACCAGTGCCTCACAAAACCCGGGCTGATGGGACCGCCGGAGTGAAGCCACTGAAAACAGCTTAACCCCCTCTCCTCTGCCGGCTTCCTGTCCACCTTCGCCCCTGGTGGGTCAGAGCAGAAACGAGGGCTTGTGTGCATCAGTGGGGCAGAGCTGAGCACAACCCATTTCCATGGCAACCAGATCGAGCCCCGGCGAGGAAGGCCTGTTCACAGCTGGGTGGCGATGGGCTCGGCAGCAACAAATCTTTTCTATCAGACAGACAGAGATAGCACCTCGCGTTCCTACGCGAACGTGAAAGCGAGCCGGTTCCTGGCCTTGTACAGCCCCGCTGACTTCAGCCAGAGCTACGCCAACGTGGGCCACAGCGAGATAGAGACC
>NW_010391906.1:1263-2901 GCF_000710305.1 Buceros rhinoceros silvestris | reverse complement strand
AGACCGGCATTTGGCGGCAGCAGGAAAAGTAAACAGGCAACACGGAGAGGCGCTCCGCATTTGGCAGCAAAGTACGAGCCCTCTTATGAGGATGTTTCTCATGAACTGAGCATTTACGATCACACTGCAAGAAAATCCAGCGCCAGCGTGAACAGGAGAGCGGCTGTGTGACGCACTGGAATCTGTGTGCGCTGCCCCAGCACCCACTGCCCCTGCCTTCACCCCCAGCAAGCGCACGGTGATGCGCCAGCCCAGCCTCTTCCAACCAAGCTTGCTGCGTGGGGAAGGGAGGGAGCTGGAACTGCCCCAGATTCTTGGCCGAGGGGGTCAGTCATCGGGCCTTTCGGATTTAGGCTCCTTCCCACGGAAGTACAGTCCCGACACTTGCCAACATAATGGTATTTTATTGTTAGGACTCGTCAGCATCCTCCACACTCAGCTCTGCTCGTAACAGACTGTCTTCTGGTCACAACCACTACAGTCTCCACACAAACTGCAGTCAGCAGGACAAGCCTTGATTTATGAAGTTAAGAGCTGCGCAGGGCCAGAGTTGTGGCAAGGAAGAGCTGGGGCCGTGAGCCCGTCTTTTCCAACAGCAACTGTCCTGCTTGCGACGTACGCTCTGCTGGAACGGCGCAACCCCCCATTTATACCTGGCATAAGAAAAAGACACCATGTACGGTTTATAAAAATATCTGTAACAAGCCAGAACCAGGGCAAAAACTGTCCAAGCGGGTGGGGGCGAGAACAGAGTAATTCCGTGGCCTGTTCTGCAGAGCCGAGCAGCGACAGCCCCATCCTGCAGAAGCTCTGTCTAAGCCCTGCAACTTTTCCCACCACCACCACCACCGGTGGAACTCCCGACAATTCAGCAGCCAGGCTTGAGGCGGGCACTGCAGCCGCACGGCTGTGTTTTGTGTTACGTGCTAGGGCTGTGCGACTCCCAGACCCTCGCTTTGACTGAGCAGCCCCCGCTACAGACAAGCGTCAGTGCCTGCTCCGTGACAGGCTCGCCCTTGCTCGGCGTCCTGGCCACCAGCAGCAGGACCATCATCCCATAGCTACTGCGCTGCCAGTCGAAGGGAAGCGTAAAACGCGAGCCCCAGGGCTGCGCGCAGGGCTTGGCAAGGGCAGCGCCCTGTCCTGCCGTTGTTTGTACAGCTGCGGTCATTAACAGCCGCACCGCAACGCCTTCAGTAACAGTCGGATTGTCCCCGCGAACTGAACTGCGCCGGTGTAAACGTGGTATCGCAGCTCAGTAGCGACAAGCATTTTAAACAGTTGTGGTTTGGGGGTTTTTTTCTGGCTGTACGTGAACTCTGGGCTTCTTCGCCGCGGGTATTTCAGGCGCATCACAGGGCGGAATGCCTCCCTGCTAAACCGAACCCTGACTCCCGGTTCCCAGCGAACGTGCTCTCCCACGGCCCAGGAAGCACCGCGCTGACACCAAACCCCGACTCCAGAGCGACACGCTGGAGGGGAGAACCTCCAGCCAGCGACAACGGCAAGGCTCGCCCCGCTCTTCGCAGTCAGACCTCAGGGCAGACCTGGCTCCACAGGTGTGCCAGGGCACAGCTGCGGACGTTCCACACAGCGGAAGGGCACCAGCAGGGCTGGCTGACAGCGCGGGGCAGCAGC
>NW_010391906.1:902-1116 GCF_000710305.1 Buceros rhinoceros silvestris | reverse complement strand
TTAAAATGTTGAAAAAAAAGCAGCAAGGAGGAAACGCCGCAGCCGTAAAGGAAGCAAGAGGACAGGGTAGTCGCCACATCGTACAACGCCTCATCTCGTGGCAGCTAACCCAGGGCTCCCACAGAAGCCCCCCCAGCCCTCCCGCAGCGGGCAGGCCTGCGGAAGCCTGACACCACCGCTGTCCTTGCCCTTCCAAGCGGCGGGGACGGGGGGG
>NW_010391906.1:0-742 GCF_000710305.1 Buceros rhinoceros silvestris | reverse complement strand
ACCGCTGTCCTTGCCCTTCCAAGCGGCGTGGAGGTGGGGGCTGCTGAGCACACACGCGAACCGCTCGGGGCTCACCTGCTTCAGGAGGAACTTGTCCTCTGCGTTGATCTTGAGGGAGACAGCCAGGTGGATGGCGGAGAGCACCACCCCGCTGATGACCGCGGCCCTCATCCGCACCGGCAGCAACGTGTAGATGCTGTAGATGAAGAAGACGGTCCACCAGATGCCCTCCGAGGCACTCCTGGGCCACACCAGCAGAACTCCTACCACTTGCACGGCCAGAATCACCAGGATGACTGAGTAGCATGCCAACCACATGTGGTCCTGGTGGAACTCGTTGCGGTTGCACACCATGCACAGCACCACCATCAGCAGGATGGCCAGCGAGAGCACCACCACGTAGGATACCTCATAGTGGCCGTGTGCGGCATGGAAGATCAGCATGACCATGCAGACCAGCACCAGCACGGCCATGAGCATGGTGAGACTACTCTGGTTGAGCCGGAAGAAGTAGCGCTGGTACAGGCGTTCCAGTTTCTCCGACTGGAACTTCTTGGACCTGAAGATTTGCAGCACACTGCTGCAACAGCTGCCCATGGAGAAGGCTGACTCGGAGTCCCCCTCGTCCCCGTCCTCTTCCTCCAGCTCCTCGATCTTGGCCTTGATGCGTCTCTCCTCCAACCCCAGTTCCACAGACCGGGGCCGTACCTCCCCCTGCTCCCCCAGCGGCCGGGGGCTGGCA
>NW_010391905.1:2963-6090 GCF_000710305.1 Buceros rhinoceros silvestris | reverse complement strand
TTAAAGGCATTTCCAAACGCCTTCGAGCTGGCGGAACGCAGCAGCCTGCGCGCCGCGGGAAGGGGGCGAAGGCCAGCAGATGCTGCGAGGCGGCGGGAGAACGGGATTCAAATGCTTCAGGCACACGAAGCCATACTTCGAGAGGTCTGGCTGTGCTAGAAGCACCCTCCTGTGGTCCAGCAGAAAGAAAAGCAGCACCAACGGGTCCTAGATATCCCCAGACCAACTTTAAGAGCACAGAGTGTTGGTATTTAAGGACCAAGCAAAGCCCTTCCTCTCATTTGGGGCAGGATTTTACCCTTTCCCACACTCGAGTAGTGCCAACTACACTCAGCTGAAGCTGATCCCTGAGGATTTTCCGATGTTCCTAAGGTAAGATAGAGAGCGTGCACGTAGCTGAGCTGTAGGTAGTCGCAAGGCTACAGGGCACGGTGAACTGCTGAAAGGCCTTGAGTCTTTGTGAACTAGAAGATAAGACTGGAAGAAAGCGGCTCACGACCACCAGATGTGCCAGGAGTGTTGAAATGAGGCCAAGGTGGAAGAGGAATCACAAAAATGACGCAAAGGGGATGAAGAAAGGATGAAGAAACCCCAAACGATCACCAGAGGACCCCAACTCGTTGAAGCCACTCATGCGTAGTGAGCATGTAAATACGATAATTAGTTTCCAGAATTTTAATGGATGCGCTAATGCTTTCTCAGAAATCTTATGACTATTTATGTAAGACCTCTATTTAAGGAACGTGCTCGCTCTTTGGGGTATGCGTGCTAGGTGGAGCTGAGTCCTCTGTGCGTTTGATGTTGTGATAAATGGAATGTGTACTTTCTAAATCCTAAGAACTGGGTTTTGCGAGTTTTGTCCGATGTCTTTGGTAACAAAGCCAGGAGAGCCATGGTTCACGTGAAGCACCTTCCCTTCAGTTTGGATTTTGCACAGCATTTGTGACTCGATGCTGATTAAAACGGCCTTTAAGACCCTCGTAATGTGAAGAGTAGTCAGTGGACCTTGTCCAGCGGCTGAAGATGGAGGCCACCTTGAAGCTTTTGCTGAATCAAAGCATGGGGTGAAGTTACTGGGTGTGTGTCCTGAGTGTTTCTTTGTGTCACCTGCTGCTGAATTGTACTGGAGGTGCGTATCTACACCAAGAGAAAATACGACACAAGTAGCAAAGGCCCGTGTAATTTCAGAACTGGCAGCATCTGGCAAGAGCCTGGCCACTTTGGGGTTTAGGTGCCCTAACCTTGCCTGTACTTTGTGGAGAACATGGCTGCAGGCAGAAAGGGGTGATGCAGTGGGCTTCAGCCACCTGCCCTCTTCCGGATGCTGCGGTGCCCGCAGCAGGGGCTGCTCTCCGGGTCAGTGTACCCATAATATTTAACAGATTCTCCTCTGGCTACAACTCTGTTATTTTGCCCAAGTGACAAATGATCTCCAGAGGCCCTGCACCATGCAGCAACAAATTGGTCACCTGGACCTTGGGATTGCTGAGCTTTAGCCCAAATGTGAGTTATGCCCAAGCATAAAGAATCAGACACTGTCCATCAGCCCTACCAGCCCACTTATGAGATCTGTGGGCTTTAAGGAACACCAAAGCGCCCTGAGGTCTTCCCAACCTGTTCCCCAAACCTACAGATCCCGTGGATTTAAAGTATACAGTAGGGTCCTGAATTAATACACCTCCAAACCCTGACCTTAATGCAGGAAAGGAGAGTGTAAGACACCAGCAGTCCTATTTGCCTGCTCTCCTCAAGTCTTGTGCCTGTCAGCTCTGCCTTCTCCCCACCTTTGTGGGAGCCATCCTCCTTGCTCAGCTGCTTTAGCTGCAGCCTCTGGGACCATTTCCAGAGAGATGTTTGAGGGTTTTTTCATTGGGAATGCATCTCACTCAGAAATCTAGGTAAAAAAAAAAAAAATCAATCTACTCGGGGGAAAAAAGCCCCGTGAGATTCCTGTCAGTCTTCCACATCGGTTGCTGATACTTTCCATCAACAGCACTGTCATTTCTGCAGCGCTGAAATGTCTCATCTTGCTATGGAAAAGCCATGTTGTTTCTATAGCTGTGGTTCATTTCATTTCACTCTTTTTCTCAGTGTAATGTCCCAGCATCCGAGGGGAACAGTGCTGAACCAAAACCCCAAAAACCTCAGTGAAAACAACACCTCTGACATCACCTGAGCCAGGTGCTTTGATAATTTCTGAAGATTTCCTTTCCCCTCCTACCTTGTTCTGGTGCCAGTAGGGAAGAGCTGCTCTGTTTTATTCAGAATACAAACGTCACTCTTGGAGCAAGCCTGGCTCTGTAATTGTGATCATCCTGTCCCCAGCAATAACTTTCTGGCAGGAAGATTTTCCCTAATTTCACTCAGAGAACTCTTAACTGGCTTCTTTTCCTGCAGCTACAAAACACATGTTATAAAACTCATAAACATCTTTTAAGTTATTATACGTGTTTCTCAAACAGAGAACGAACTCTCATTCATTTTCTCCATGACTGTATTTTAAGACCAGCCACCGCAGCTCTGGGCCCTTCGGTTTTCTACCTGGGCAGTTTCAAAAATTGTAATGAGTTTTCTCTTTGCCCTAACGATGTGTCCTTCATACTCCTTCTCTGCTACGAAGTCAGTGTCCCACTCACCTCCAGCTTCCACCACCCCTGTCAGCCTCTCCCTGTAGGATCCTGCTCACGGAGCTCAAATGCTGCCAGATACACCAAGCTGCATCTTACAGAGGGTCTCACAGTTTTAGAGCCTCCAACTACTAAAACAATAACAGAATAACCCACCTTCTCTGTGGGTAATCTCCTACCTGGAAACACTCCAGGTCGCCTTCCCACACCTACCTAAAGGAATTTGAGGAAAAACACCAGCTCTGACCAGCAGCATCCTCATGAGGGAATTTTATTGTGGTTGCTACTAGGTATGGGTGGAGAGAGACAACACTGAACCCCATCTTGACTCGAGGTGCTGAGAAGATGTGTGGCACCTGAAGGACTTTGAGATACTCACAGTTCTCATTTCCCTCCTTTCCTTGGGCTGGACGTCTCTGCCTGGTGCTGCTGGCAGCTGTGTGGAGGTCATGCTGCAGGACTTAGCGTCTTGTAGATGAAGTGAGACAGGAATCCTCTTT
>NW_010391905.1:2609-2834 GCF_000710305.1 Buceros rhinoceros silvestris | reverse complement strand
AGCGCCCCTTTGGCCAGGTCTTTAAACATAAGACTTTAAAATCATGGCAGTTCTGTAGCCCACAGCTAAGTCATTGGCTTGCTGCTTGTAATGCAGCACCACCACTACGTCCTGCCCCTGCCTGTGTGAGGAAGATGAAGGAGAGGCCACCCTCCTTCCCAATGGGAGTCCTTGTGATGTCCGGGGCCTTGTTTCCCACACCATTGCTCTGCCTCCTCAGCACGG
>NW_010391905.1:0-2399 GCF_000710305.1 Buceros rhinoceros silvestris | reverse complement strand
GCTAATCGCCCCAGTGCGGTGCTGCATCTCACGTACAAATGTAATTGTTTTAAATTTCATTTCAGCTTCGATTGACTCGGCAGCTCTTTGCTGGACTGAGCTGGAGGGAGGATACCCAAAGGGTGAGCAGCAGCCGCGGGAGAGCTGGGCGGGCCAGGGCCAACCAGGATACTGCTCCAGGATGGGGCTGATGCCGTCCTCTTTCTTACCTGACAGCCTTGGAGCTTGGGGGACATGGATATAGGTAATAACGACACCAAGGAGGCAAAAGGCTCTGTAACCAGCAGGCTCTTGCTCCCTAGGAACAAATAAATACAGTGGGAATGTCCCCACCCTGGAGTACCCCCACCCCACCAAAAAGGTAGAGGTGATTTGAAAATATCATGGGACCGCAGTGGCTGCGGGGGAATGGGTGAAACCCTCAAGGCATGCTACTCCCCGGAGCATTGCTTCTGGCTCTGTCACCCAGGTTATTTACACTGTGACAAAGCTGGTGATATTTCTCCTACCTTGTGAAGAAAATTATTTGCTTTGAAGACCCCACCAGGAAGGCTTTGGCTCCCAGGAGACTTTCCCCTGTTTGCTGGGAAACGAACAAGATTTATTATCACAACAAGGAATAAAGGGATTGGAAAATACTTGGGATTTCTACAAGGCTCTTTGTAAACCTGGAAGGCTCAGACATTAAATTAATGAATAACATAATTGTCATGGCTTAGGAGCAGAAGGGCACAGGATAAAATCTCCTTCTAGAGAAGGGAGTTAGACACAAATCAAGGCTGTCTCAGCTGATCGCAGGGCTGTGGGTGTTAGGGCTGTGCCTCGAGGGCTCCCTGCTTGTTCCCAGGCATCTGCAACCAAGAAGAAAATCAGTGCTTGTGTGGAAAGCAAGCCCAGATGGAAGAGAGACCCAGCGGATTAGCCAGGAAGGGAGAGGGGAGGGACAAGGGAATCTCTGCGGTATACTGCCTATTGTGGGGAACGTGCATCCACACCCATGCAAGAGCGTGTCACCGCCAATCGCCGGATCCTTTTACTAGCAGCTGGCACAGGGACTGGTTATTCTTGTGCTCAAGCACACAAAAGGGTGGAGAGGAAATAAAGCCAGGCAGAGGCAAGCTCAAGGGCAGAGGAGGAAGTCTGCAGAGGAGAGAGCCCTTGACTTTGAAATCCTGCCTCCACCCTTAGCTCATACTGCCGTAAATGCTTCCTTGTGAATGAATGATGCACAGCGCAGGAGGGAGCAGAAAGCCCTGGCTGGGAGCAAGGCCCCAGTGCTGGAATCTTCCAGAAACAAAAGAAACAAGTCCTGCTCCCATAATTTCACCTTTGGATTAAGGAAGTTGGGAAGGCTGATTGTAGGGCTGATGAATGAAATGAAATTTAGAAATGACCTGAGGGTTCATGGCAGAGCACAAGATCTCCTGTTCTCCACACAGGGACCAGAGGTTCCTCCATGCTTCCTGGCTCATCTTGCATCTTTATTTGCTGACAAAAGCAGCACCAGCAGCTTATCGTTATCTTCAATTCATTTGTAACTGTAGAACCTTTGATCTCTCATTAGCTGAGGCCTTAAGAGACCGAAATGTCCCAACTCACCTTGGGAGCATCATGATCCAGAGCTGCAGCCCTCTGGGCTGAGCGGGCCTCTGTGAAGGTTCCACATGGTGATTTCGATGTTTGCAGTCACAGTCAGTTTCTGACAGGACCCTAGTAGTCCCATCAGATTTGTGGTGCTGTTGGCTTTTGCTGCCGAAATTCATCGTTGTCCACAGCTCCCAACACAGCAGCTTGGAGAGAGATCCAGGACCATCTTACTGTAGTGTTCAAGCTTTTTTCTTCTTCCTTGGGGTCTGAGCTAGGCAAGAAAAGGAGAAATAAAGGAGAAGGCTCTTCTCTTTGTCCGCCAAAACCCCCTGTGCTGGGAGACAGCTGAGTCCATCACCCCCTGCCCATTTCCCATTGCTGTTCCTGCACCCCAAAAGCCAAGTGGGAAGAAGCTGGGAAGAAGTAGCGGTGTGGAGGATTGTAAAGGGAGTATTTCTGGATGCAGGAGTGCGTGTGAGGATGTAGGAGGTGTGGGGTGTAGGGATGTAGGGTGGTGTGGTGGGTACAGGAGGGTGCAGGGGGGTGTGGGAAGATGTGAGAGGTTGCAGGAGGATGCAGGAGGGTGCAGGAGGGTGCAGGGGGGTGTGGGAAGATGTGAGAGGTTGCAGGAGGATGCAGGAGGGTGCAGGGGGTTACAGAATGATGCATAAGGATGCTGGAGGGTTGCAGGAGGGTGTGTGAGGATACAGGAGGGAGCAGGAGGAGGGTGGGTGCAGGAGGATGCAGCAGAGTGCAGGAGGATGCGGCAGAGTGCCGGAGGAAGCAGGAGGGAGCAGGGGCTCTGGCCCTGA
>NW_010391904.1:2931-3966 GCF_000710305.1 Buceros rhinoceros silvestris | reverse complement strand
CAGGCGGGCATCCCCCACACCACCGAGCCCCCGGCACACGGGATCACACCGACACCCGGGGCTGGTCCTGTGCCAGGGTCCCCTCCAGGCGTGGAGGCCCCTGAGGCTCTGGGGCAGCAGCAGCCCTGGGTGGGGACGCTGCTGCTGGTCCCAGTGGAACACTGGGAACCACCACTGGGAGAAGACATGGAAAATGGAGGAGCAAGTTGGGGGCTGCTGCAGTGACCACAGAGCTGGACACTGTGGGCAGGGCAGGGGGACAAGGGGAGGAGGGATGAAGGGCAGAGCTGATCACATGTGGTGGAAGCTCATCTGCTCTCACCTCAAGGGGTTTGCCCAGCTTTGGAGAGACAAGGTGCAGCAGAGGCTGCGGGAATCAGTCCCCACTGATTTTCTCACCTGCAACATCAATTACGAGCCAGCCATCCTCCTCCTCCTCCTCCTCAACAAAGGGTTTGGGCTCCTCCAGGCCTTCCGGCGTGTTGCTGTCACTGAAGAAGAGGCTGGTGAGACGCTGAAACATGGTGGGAAGTTGTCCAGCGGGATGGACAGTGAGTTAGAGCTGCTGCTGGGCACTGGCTTCCAGGCGGAGATGGGAGCAATGGCCGGGGAGGGGAAAAAACTGCCCTCGAGGTCTCGGTGGTGGAGATGCTTTGCTGCCAGTGAAAGCGCAGCTGAGTTCAGTGGTGTGTGGTGCAGCTCCGAGGTTCTTCACTTGACTTCAGTGCAAAGGCCTGTAGAAGGGAAGGAAAAAGGAACAACACGTTTAGACCGGATGACAGGGGCCCTCCTGCATCCCGGGGGCTCAGACGGGCCCGAGGGGACAGCGAAAAGGTGGCTCCGGCACTGGTCTGTGCCGTGGGCTGCCCCAGGTGCTGGCATCTCCAAGGGCATCGGGCACCATGCCCGAAACTAGCAGTGAGGGGCTGGGTGCCCGCGCCTGCCGCCCCCCGCCTGCACCAAGCCCCTCACCATGTCCCCCCTTGTCTTGAGGCCCTGCCTGCCATTGCTGGCAGGGACAGAGAGGGACACTGT
>NW_010391904.1:2549-2838 GCF_000710305.1 Buceros rhinoceros silvestris | reverse complement strand
CCCGAACCAGGCGGGGACCTGCCTCCGCTGGCCCCGCACGGGCACACAATAGCTGGTGGCACCGAGCTTTGCTGTTAGGGCAGGGCAAAGGGTGCGATGCTGCCGTCCCGTCTGAGGACCTATGGCACGAGCTGTCCCTAAACCCCACCACCAGCCCTCTGACGAACCCCGTCAGCACGGCTGCGCTCCCCTCCTCCAGCCGGGTCCCCAGGAGCCCGTGCCGAGCGTCTTGCTCGAGCCCTGCCTGTACTGGCCCCTGCCCGAGGCTGCTGCCGTTCTGGGCAGTTGC
>NW_010391904.1:2107-2313 GCF_000710305.1 Buceros rhinoceros silvestris | reverse complement strand
GTCGCTGGCTCTTTTCAAGGGCCTCGCAAGGAGCCGTGGGACAAAGCTCTTGGCTGTGGGTTGTGTCTTGTCCTGAGAGCTCAGGCAGGAGCGAGCGGGGCAGGGTGAGGACAGGGTTATCGCAGCCCTCAGCAGGTCTCTGGGCCATCTGCGCTCACCACCGTTTCACCCCTGGGGAAACACGTTCCCCCAGCTTGGGGAGAGGT
>NW_010391904.1:1318-1963 GCF_000710305.1 Buceros rhinoceros silvestris | reverse complement strand
GCTGCAAGCTCTCGAGAGGTGCGGACAAACAGCAGCCACAAGCGCAGCGCGTTAGCTGTGCCTAGAAATGTGTTTTGGTCCAGAGACATTAGAGGACATTAACAGGCCATCAAGAGCTGGGTGCAGGGTGAGGGGACGCCTGTGAGCTGCCCTGCTGGGCACATCGCCGTGGGTGCGGTTAGAGGACAAACCTGGGGGCTCACGGCTTTATTGACCAAGGTGGCGTAGAGCCTGCAAGTGGTCCTGGACCCTGGTGAAGCCCCACCTGTGCTGAGCAGCATGGAATGGGGCGGGGGCAGGGAGGCACAATGCATCCCTGCCTTGGGCCATACACGTCCCAGTTCTCCACAGCTCAGGCTCTAGCTCAGGCCACCCCCTCTGCTCCACCAAAGTGGCCTCTCCAGCCTCAACGCTGCTGGGAAGGGCGGTTGGCCGGGGCCCTTGCTGCAGCTCTGGGGCTCAGGCACACTCGTGTTTATCCCCTGTGGGATTGCTGTGCATTTCCTCTCTTTGGGTGCGTCAGGAGGTGCAACATCTGCTTCTCAAGGCGGAAAATAAAAAAGTCAAGCAGAGCCTCTCCCCATGGGTGGGATACCCTGGGCTTTGGGGGCACATCCTGTTCTCTGCCACCCCCGGATGCAGCAG
>NW_010391904.1:446-886 GCF_000710305.1 Buceros rhinoceros silvestris | reverse complement strand
CCCGGGCGGGGGGGGGCGGCCGCAGCTGAACAGGCTGGTCCTGGCTGGGACGGGGCATTCAAAACAGACTTGGCTGAGACTCACGGAGCCTCTCGCCATGACAAAACAGAGGCCAGCGAGCATTCCCCGCGCCGTGCCCTACAAGGGTTCCTGGCCAAGCAGAGGTGTTTGGGGCACTGAGATGCAACAGAGTCATTTTCACCAACCGCAGCCAGAGCTGCAGGCTCAGCTACAGCGGCTCTCCCCTCCCACCCCCATCACTGCCACGACCCTCGCAAAGCCACGGCCTATCCATTATCCCCCAGGGCAGCCGCAATTAATCGATCCACACTCCCCCACCTTTCCCACAGCACTGAAGCACAATAATGTCTGTTAGGGAAACAGTCCGACGAGGGGCTGATGTCCAGCTGGCACTGAATGGACACAGGCCCACGGGGCTC
>NW_010391904.1:0-283 GCF_000710305.1 Buceros rhinoceros silvestris | reverse complement strand
GCACAGCGGGGATTCCCCTCCCACGGGTGCCTCTGTCCTCCCCCAGGCCAGGCTGGCAAAGGACACTCAGGACCAGCCATGGTCTCCTTACACACCAGATCCCCCCCACGGGTGGTCTGGAACCTGGCATCTGCCTGGAGCACCTGCCTGCTTAGTAAAGATCTTTTAGCATTATATTACTGTTATTTATTTCATAAATCTATTAAATCTTTCATTGCAGCAGCAGCCCGTTGCTCACGGGTACCCGCGGGTCCCAGGGTTTCCCACTGTTTGCTCCTCCCCA
>NW_010391903.1:11795-14026 GCF_000710305.1 Buceros rhinoceros silvestris | reverse complement strand
TAATATAAATGTGAAACTAGTCTCTGCAGCAACCTTCTTGCACAGAAATAGCATCTTACTATTCATATATTCAGATACATATGCCATAGACATATATATTTACATACATAAGCATGCTGTATTGTTTAACTTAAAGCATAAACATGTGCTTAAGAGAGACAAGTCTGACAGCCCAGAGACCTAATCTTTCCATTAGCAGCCTTCCATCTCCATTACCTTGTCTCACTGGATTTCCTTCTGCGTCCCAGTGAGAATGGCTTTTGCAGCAGAGCAAGCAGAAGAACACTGAGATTTACATAAGGACCGTGCTTGATGTTTCAAGATGCGGCCATGCCATCAGCCAAGGGACGGTGTTCTCATTCATGAAGAATCTCAGCTATAATCGTCAATCTTTCCAGAACAGATTGCTAGGAGCCCTTTACTTCCTTCACTTGCAATTTGTCCAGCTCAGAGATTTACATGAAAGGGCTAAATTAAATACTGAACTTCATGTGAAAGTGTATTGCATGATCTGGAAAATCAAGAGAAATCTCCGGAGTGCAACAATTTTGCACATGGCAAAAGGATGACATCCTTTTCCCCCCGCCAAAATGCTGTTTATAAGAAGGCCGCTTAAGTGTTGTACCACTACGATGTCTTGCTCTTCAGCCCATATGTATTTCAAATGCTTTCAGAACAATTACTATTGTACTTTAAGCAGTTTAGGAAGCACTATGCTAATTAATACAGAGATCCCATTAGTGCATTCTGCGAGACCAAGTTTCGTTGTCCGGACTGGAAACTGAAATGCATTGTCGGGACTGAAAGCAGACCATCAGCTTTGACTACTAGCAGTTAACAGACTGCTTACAAGGAACAGAACAGAGTGCCAGGAGCTGTAGATTAGTAATCAAGTAATGCAGGAATAAAGTGAGAACAAAGTGAGACATGGGCCCTCTCGAATGAGTAACAGTACAAATAAAAAAATGTTTCTCTTCAGCCGCATGGATGAAAAGAGAACCATGATAAATGAAGTGTGAGGTCTGAGAATGACTGAAGAAGCTAGGATTTTCTTTTTGTTTTTGATGATGACAACAAAGAACATTCTTAGACCCTATGACAGCAGCAGCCCAGGCAAAAACACATCCATTTTGGGTGAAGCCAAAGTCTTGCCTGGGCCTTGCACCTTGCAGATTGGCAAAAGGTTGGACACTTTAGCAAGTTTGGGATTCTGTGTGTTTTCATACAGACGTTCAATGCATTTCCATCCTTGACACAAAGGTCAGTCTGTTTGCCAGATGTCCAGCCCTTCCTGCAAAGTACAGGAGGCAAAAGAGCAGGTCACATAGAGGTTGTCAGAATTTTTATGCATTTTTCTGATTTTGGCTCACATTTTCTAAAATTATTCAGCCTGAGGCAGACACACAGCATGAAGGATTTAAATCCAAATGGTTAAAGCTTGGCAAAGCTCTGAGCAACTGAAAACAGAGTCTTGTAATGGGAAGTGTCAGACAACCTCAATAACAGGCAACCAGCCCCGTCCGTAGTATGCGTTGTAATACGCTGATGATTGATGATATCAGACTCGAAATTTCACAGTTACGTAGCTGCACTGCTGTTAATCCTCTCCTGCGAAGCAGGATCAGTATTATAGTCCATCTGGGATGTACGTATCATGTAAGATTATTCTCCACAAGAAATATAAGATTATGCCCATCACAGCAAAATTAATTCAAAATGGAATTCACCTTCCTTTTTAAAGTAAGGAGTAAAATTTGGACATCAGTGATTGCGTGACATTGCATACTTTGGTTCAATGACAAGTATGGGATATGGCAGCTTCCGCATACATCTATGTTACCAAGTTCGGGATTCTTTTTCTCATTAAGTGAATATTTGTTACCATTTACTTTTTAATTAATTTGGCTCAGCTTCCATCTGGACATTCCTATGATTGAACTTCGCAGGCCTAAATGGGCCAGAACAGAACATTTCAGGGTTGAATGGAAGAATGTCAAGAAGAACAGAATCTTAAATGTGTGTACCTCGATATTTGTACTGAAAGCAATTGGGGCAATATTTCAGTGAAATGAATGGGGATTGCACCATGTGACCAGCTTGACCAACAAGTCTCCAATTTTGTTATTCATGAATAAGCCAGAGGGCAAAAAAGTCCTTAATGATATTTGTCCAAGCAAGTACTGGGTAGGAAACTGCACTCAGCTCAGAGCTATTCCCTCAGCCGGAAAAAA
>NW_010391903.1:415-11727 GCF_000710305.1 Buceros rhinoceros silvestris | reverse complement strand
AGGAAAAAAAGCTACATTTGAATGAATTATTTGTGGTGAATTATTCCATTAGCTGTAGTCATCATAGTTCTATCCTGATTTTTATGTAGCATGCAAAAGAAATTTCTCCTTTCCATATTGTATCTTCACTTCATTTGCTGTGGCTGGAAACAACAACTAAACACTGCTTTTAACAAATCTGATTATCTGACAAACACATTCCCTTAGCTAATGTTTGCTACAGGGATGCTGCAAACAAAAGCAAAGCTCACAGCGAACTTGAATAATGAAAAAGATTTTCAAATTTATGCATGAATAGATCTGCGGACAAAACCAGAAACACAAGGAGTAGCACTATGCTGAATGAGGCTCATCATTGTTAGAAGAGTCTTGATTTGTCATTTTGTGGAATATAAGGACTTCCTAAATTAGTGTCAGTCTGCAGCAGTTTTATTTCTGAGTTCTCTAGAGGATGCTTGTGTGAAAGTTAAGACACAAATGCCTTTGTCTTGCGTTGGCACCAGCAATGTCAAGAGAGTGCGAGCGCATTTCCGCAGCTTACAGCCGTGCGACTGTGTGGGACCAGGATCAAGCTCTCAAGAGCTACAAAGATCAGAGCAGCAATATGAGAACAGAGACACGGATAGAGAAAAATGAAACTCATACAGCTACTTCATCTCTGGAGAAGACAGTTGTATTCTTTTACCCTAGCCAACAAAACATCAAAGTGGGGAAAACTCCTGGGCACAATCAGGAAAAGATCCACTGCAGCACCACTGGCTATCATGGGACTCTGGACGACCAAGCTGCTGGGAGGTGAGGCATGGAGTAACTCATCCAACTGCGTGGATTAAGTTTGCAGGCGCTCGAGCAAATCACTCCTTTTGCTTTGGTTTGTGTGGGTTTACCTCTTTCTGAGCTTTGGTTTCCTACACACTCCCTAACTCCAAAGCCAATGCGTTTAGCCTGGTTTCAGGCTGAAATCACTCTGTTTTGCACAGTGTTACCTGTAGCCATACACTGGCCCAGGTGCACTCAAATCTTGGCCTACATCCATTTAAAAAGAGTTACAATTTTCTCATGATGGCAGACCCAAATGTCTGGGATTGCTACAGCCCTGCCTCCAGCCAGATCATAATGGGTTCACCACAAGGAGAATAGCTGGAAACAGCATGGCCATTACGTTGGCATTAAGTACGGCTGGCATAGTTTGCTAGAAAGAAAGGTTCAACAGGTTTTCCCTATACACACAGTCGGCTGCAGTTGCAGTTCAGGACAATCTACCCCATATTACATAGCAGAATTACCCCCAGTTCCTTCTGCACAAACCTGGATGACTAGAAGGGAGGAATCAATCTCATCATGACACTTGGACTCTTCCTTTCCATTTTTATTCCTCCCATTCTTTATTCCTCTCATGACTATGATGATAATGCCCCTGGATGAAAAATCCTGTAAAGTATACAAAGTTTGTAGATGTAATACACTTATTTTCTTTGATACCACACTGACTTCACAATCTCCTTCATGAATATTGGCTCTGTGAAACAAATCTTACGAGTAGGGGGATGGGGATTTTTATTTTCTCGGGATTTTTCCTACTTTTTTTTTTTTAATTATTTTAGTGTTAATACCCAAAGCATATCAAGGAAGGAAAGAAAAAAAAACCATAATGAAAGTGCAAATTTTCTAGTGTGGTTGCCCAGGTAGACTCCAAATCAATCTTTACACATGCAAACAAGCAAAATGTTTATCCAACATGCTCAATGCTCACTGGTCTCAGGGGGAGTTGTGGGATACTCTGCACTATAAAATGGTCGATTACTTTTCCATGGGATGGATTTAGTCTCATGTGACTTTATAGGTGTATATATCAACTGCAGTATTAAATTTTAGTCATTCTGGGCTCCCTCCTGTAGTCAATAGCAGCTCAGCTAAGCTATTTCAGATATTTGACTTTATGTGGGACAGATTCCTGAATAAAAAGTCTATTTATTTGGTCTGATTGTGAAGGGATTCTAAACATCCACGTTACACATAGACATTTCTCATCTGTCAGATGCATCCCATCATAAATAAGTTTAAACAAAGCTCGAAGGGCAGCATTCAGCTCATCAGACAGCTGTTATGTTGACAACTACATTTTCTCTCCTTTTGTACTCAGTTCAAAGAAACAGGTGTCTTTAGGGTGCAATTCATCTAATATGAAAGCTGACAAGTAAAACAGGTCAGACTGTTCGCTCCCTAAAACATCAATTTCTCTGCATTGGCTGGAAGGGGAGTCTATGACAAGGAGCTGAGGTGGGAATGCTGGGTGGGATGAACTCCACACTAGAAGTTCAGCTCTAGTCCCATTTTTGGCTGGAGTGAGAAACCAGAAGTAGCCAAAATTAGAAACTCATGATGTGATCAAACCTGAGCAATGTGGGACAGCCAAACTTTCCAAGGCTTCTTGGGAAAATACAGGTGCATGTGAACTCACTCAGCACAAAACCCTCTACATTTGCAGTAGTATCATCTTCCTCAGGGATCAGTACACAATGATTAGCTAACGGTGCTAAAATAAACTCCTCTGATATTTTGTTAGGGCGGTAAGAATGTGTAGCTGTCATAGCTGTAATGAGGAATAAACCAACATTAGTGAATCTCTATGATATGAATCAGAGGAAATCAATCCAGCTAGAAGTGATTTAAAATATTAAAGCTCCAAGCCCTCACGGGATCATAGTATTACGCAGAGTGCACATCACCCAAAGCTTATGAAAATATTTTCAGAAAGAGCTGCAGGAAGTATTACATCATTGAAGACACAATAGCACAGAATGCAACAAATCAGGATACGTGGCTCTGCGCCCATCTCAACCTGATACCTGTGTCCTGCCTGCCTGAAACCAGCCAATTTATCTCCTATTCCTCTTCAACTCTTCACTTGATCTGCCCATGTAGGGATGTCAGCTCCTCTCCCTTGTGTTTACCTAAAGCTGTGCTTCTTGTACCTCTCTTAAAAAATACGAGACTGAAGAACACCACAACTGACCTTCTGTCCTCGTCTGGCAGAAAAAATATCAGCATGTTATTATTATCTGAGTTGGTCAAAATATGTATTAGGGACACACTGAAGGCATTAAATTCTTACAAGAGATGCAGATTGCAGCAGGCAAATTGGTAAGGGAGTGTAATCAACCATACTGCAGTGGCCAAACCCTGGCTGGTTTCTGCAACCAGACACGTTCTCTGCAATGCACTGTTAATGATTTTGCCTTTTTAAAAATACGTATTTATTTTCTGATCCGTAAGTGCCTCCTGTGCTGTGTCTGAATACAAAGGAACCTGTGAGAAAGGCAGTGCTGTCTCCCTGTTGCAGCTTCATAGCCTGCAGCAGGGAGGAGGCATTTGTGGGTCAGGTTTTCAAATTTAAGAGCGACTCTAGAGAGTGATACCTCCAGTGAAGAGCCACAACCAGCCTGAATTAGATTCCCTCAATGGTAAACATAAGGTTATTATCACAGGCTCAGTTCTTAAGTCACCCAACATCAATTGTGGCCCGTGCTTCAGCTTCGTAGGTCTCCAGATGGACTGCAGATTTTGTCATGTCAAAGGTGTCAGATAAACTCATGACAGACTCCCGATTCACGCGAGTGTGATTACAGTGAAAATCTGGGTTCAACATTTGTGATCAAAGAAAACAGTAAAAATTAACCCAGACTTCAATACTAGGCTCTCACGTGTCACATCCTCATGACTATGTACAGAATAAGCACATTTCAATACACCCACGACAACATTGTTCCATGTTTTCGTCAAGCAAAATGTTTAGATGGAAACAAGAAGTCAGTGAGCTTTAAATACCACCCATCTTCTGTTCCAGCACAGCACCAGCAAAGGACCAGGGCTGGAGCCGAGGCAGGGCTTGTCTTGCCAGTGACAGGGATATTCTGAACTGTCACTGTTTAAAGTCTAGGAAGGTGCAGACGTGCCTCAGTGGCTTGTCCACAAGCTAGGAAAGTTGTAGCATCAAAACTACTCTTTTAGCTGAAACAATAGCAATGATCCTTTCTAGCACTGTTGAAGCCCCACAAGCAGTGCGAGCAGGACAGATCAGGCACAAATTTGCACTCATTAGGTCTCTTGCTTTCCCTAGATCTACAGCCACAGCACGAGCATTTTATATCCTCCAATGTACATTTAAAGTCTGCTACTATTGCCCTAACATTATTCATCACTATTTTTATCTTCAGTTTTGACTTTTCCAAGAAGTTTCAATATTTTTAATTGATTTTTGTTTTTTAAACAAACATCACTGGAGAAGCCTATATGTGTCATGGCCTACACGTGTGGACTTGGCAGAGCTATGAAAAACTCCTTTGCAATTTTATCTGTGGAGCTCCTGGAGCTTATTTCAGGCTAGTGAACGTTCTGATAAATTTGCCAGTGGCATTGTGAAAGACATGTACATTTGCAATGTAAATTGCAATTGTGAAAGACAGAGGGTCCCACTGGAGGTTAGCTGAAGATTTGATATGTAAGATGGAGTTCTACCCTTCGAGCTATGCTCTGATTGCAGGTAGTACCTTGGCAGCTTGGTACCAATGGCTCTTTCAGCCTCAGCCTGCATCACAAAAAAGTTCTTTGCAGACACACATTAATGGTACTCAACTGAAGAAATTAAAAAGGCTTGAAAATGAACCACTTATTTTTTTTCTACTATGGTGTGAAGGATCTCATGACCATCAGATTCAATCTTTGAAGAATTTTAAGTTACACGTGCTTTTAGTCTGGAGCTTATAAATTCTCTTACCACTAAAAAAATGAGGGAGGAAGAATGGTTGCACAAAGAATATCTTTCTTTAGACCTGTATGGATGCACTTCTGTTCCTCACATCAGTACAAACACACTGATCTGCAAGCAGTAGAAAATGTTTCATTGCAGGGTCAAACAACAAATACACTGGGTACTAAAATCCACCTTATTTTTACTGAGAAGGGAAAAAACCAAATAGAGAAGCAGGATGTTGCCTATCTTTGGTTCCAAATCTTCACATCTCTTCCACTGCCAATGCACTTTGGAGCAAAGAAATTGTTTCAGTGTCTGGATGAACCAGCAGGTAGGGGAATAAATGATCTGAAAGCATCTCTCTGCTTGACTTTATCCAGTCCTTTGGAATAATCATCCTGCTCCAGATTTCAGCTCTACTGTTAAGCAAAGGTTGAGGGAAAACTCATCCCCTGCAAAAGACCAGCTGGACCTCAGCATTACTTACATCTGAGCTGCAGAAGACAAGCAGACATACTGCTGCAGAGTCTCTTTGCTGGCCTTCTGCACCAGAGATGTTTTAGTCCCTGAAGCATCTATGATGAGCAACTTACCACATGAGCCTTGGATTGCCAATATTTTGGTTTAGGGTTTTTTTTTCTTTTTAAAGGAAGTAAGCAGGACACCATAGGGAATTAAATATTTAATGTACTAGGTTTGCTCCTAATCAAGTTAGCTAGGAGTTAGGATCTGCTATTTATTACAAAATCCAATTAATTTAACTTGTTTTAATATTGATGGTAATTAAAATTTTATTAATATTTATTAAAAAAAGAGCATGCTGGTGTCTGCACAAGTGTTGCATATATACATTCATATCTATGTGTATGTACATACGTGCATACCTACCTTTTCATCTTGTGCCTGAGCACATAGTTATACTGTCTTCATGAAGGTAACTATATACATCTAGGGATGAACTACATATATAGAAATATATGTGTGGCATACATTGCAAATAACAATCTGGGAACTGGTCTGGTCCAGAGCCTATCTCTAACTGGCCATTTAGGTATGTCCATGCTGTTTGGCAGACTGAGAAGTTAACGGCATTGGTGTGGCTCTTCTGCGTCTGGAGGCCTCCAAGGGTGACTCTCCACCATTGCTTACCGCTTCCCACAAAGCCAATGAGACTCTCGAGGGCAAGGGATGTCCAAGGTGTATGCAAACCAACCCCTGACTATACAAACATTAAGTACTCCTAAGGAAAGGATTTTACCATTGCCCATGGTATAAGCGAGAGCGCTTTGAGTAAGCTACACCCCGTTCTGTTGATCACATTTTTTCTTTTAAAGTGCTGATGAAATTAGAAGAGTTCACAGATTTCTGGCAATTAAGTCTGGAAAATATGCCTTGGACTAGAGAAACAGAGACTTTCGTTTAATTAAGAAATGGTTGAGAAGCAACTTAATTAGAGGTTATACGCATAGAGTATTTATGATACTGGGATAGGGGAAGGTAACTCATTTATCATAATTCAATGGTGGAGAAATGAGGATAAAACATACTTGACTAAAATAAAATGCAAATTTTGTACTGTCATTTAGCACTAAAATGATTTATCCATGGATGAAGTAGTGCTCTTTGAAGACATTACGCCAAGATTAAGGTCTCTATAATCCCATGAGAAGTCAAGGATGGAGGAAGAATCATACGGTTAGAGATAAAACTAGGGTTATATGTTTGATTAGAGGAAATTTCCATAATGGTGTCTACTAATTTGAAAACCTAAATCCACACATAAGTCATCTTTTTATCCATCTTCTGCACCTTTTTCTTTTAACTGGAAGAGAACATCATTCTCTCTCTCCTTCCTCTCATATGGAATGTTTCCTTTTCAGCATTTTCATTTCCTTTCAAACCAAGTTTGACACTGCTCTGACATTAATGTTGCTTTTGGCCTGCTCTTCTTCTCTAGTATCTAGCCCCAAATAAGTCAGGCTGAAACACTTGTACTGGATGCAGGCAATAATGCTGCTGGACACATCTTGTGCGTTATCCCCTGCAGAGCCTACGGCCAAGAGTTGGAGATCAAGATGATGCTTCGGCTCTCCAGTCTGCCATAACCCACAGAGAAGCAGTACTATGGGCTTGGTTCTACAAAGCATTGGACCTCATGCTGTCGGCACACCCCTTCAGACCACAGTTTGTCTAGTAAAGAACAAGGGTAGAATAAATTCTCAAGAGGTTACAGCCCTGCAGAAAACACATGTAAATCCTTCACGCTGCTGACATGGGCCAGCACCCCTCCGAAATGATTTTTTAAATCTCCATACACTGACCATTCAGCCACTTCCAATGGAAAATATTTGTCTCATAAATCACTTGCTCCTATCGCCTATTTAATGCACAACTGCTGTTGAAAGAATCCTGCATCCCCTGTCTTGCACAGCATCAGAATCATTGCTAAACTCAGACAACGCTAACCATATTTAAAGAATCACTGGTCTTTCTCATTAGGATCCTGTAGAATTTGGTTTTCCACAACTACAGCCTCTCCATAGCCATGTTAAAAATAGGCTTGGTAATACTTTTCACATTTGTAGGCTGTCACAAACAGTTAGCAGGGAAGAAGTCATTCAAATTCACATGACTTTATAATTAAGGCACCTAACTCTCATAAACCCCATTTTTCACGGAAGCAGTGACTTTTAATAAAGTGCAGTGGAGCTGTGGGGGATTCTGTGGTTTCTGTGTGCAGGCCTTGTGCGAACATTTCGACCCTCAGCCCTGACCACAGAGACCACAGTCATCAAGAGGAGTATTTATTTCCACTCCAGCACTTGTCTGGTCCGATGGACGAGCCCCTGAGCGCAGAGCTGTGAGACCGAGGGCATGGTGCCTTGCGGGAAGCAAACGGGAGTTTCACCCCTTTGCTGGGCCTCGGTTTCTCCATCTGTAAAATCAGGATGATGATTTCTTTTCTTTTGAAAGCAGCCTTGAGAGCAAGGGATGAACCAAGCAAGATGTTATTATTTTTTCAGATGCGGTCACTGAGGTTTGCAGAGGTGATGGTAACACTGATGAAGTTGGAGAGGGAGCTGGAAATTAAGTCCGGGAGTCATGAGTCCCATTCCCATGAATGTTCTGAGGGATGAAGCTCCTTTCATTTCACAGCTTTGTGAGGAGTAGGATGCAGGAAATTAAAATCTGGAAATTAAACAGATAAAGCTCTTTTATCTAGATCAGTAGGAGGATCACATGAATGAGAGCACTCTGGCTCTCTGTGCAAGTAGTAACAACACGCTTAAAGCTGGAAAGCCTAGATAAAATTTAAAAAGCCATTAGATAATCACTAGAAATTAAATTAACTTCACTGTAAAGGATATTCATTTCAGTTCACCTGCTGAGCGAAGTCAGGGGCAAATATCTCATTATCAGTGTGATGACAACAGGTCATTCACACTGTCAATCAAATGAGCAGACACTGCAACTGCTGCCTGGCAGCATTCACCAACCTGTCACAGGGCCACTGGTATCAGTACGAAGATACTTCATGGTGAGAGCCCAGGATTCTGGAGAGACACGGTCCACCTCTTGCTTGTGATGCCTATTTGGCTGCAGGCCAGGGTGCCCCTCACTGGGACTCTGGCCCCTCAACCCTTCGGTCACCAGGTTCACCAACAGGTTGAATAATCCCCGCTTTTGACTAATCCTTTGTCTGCTCTTTGTTTGCTTTGTATGCAAAGTGTGACTTTCAGTGTCCATTTGAACTCTTGTTGTGGGATCTCTGTGACAGGTAACAAGCCCTACTCGAAGGAAAAAGCAATAGATTCATCACTGGCGCTTGCAGGCTTCTGACACTGCCTCATATTCACTCTCCTAATCAGGTGAGGGAAACGTGGGTCTAGATAAAACTGCTAGAGAGTGGGGACAAGGCTGTAGATATATGCACCCAGAGAGCAGTTATCAATGGCTCATTGTCAAAACAGAAAGTGGAGCTGGAAGTCCAGAAAACACAGCCTGGGAGGACAGATTGATAGAGTTACATTTATTAGCCAAAAGTGAGAGTCTTGGGATATAACTGCGAACAGAAAAGGCTGTTACAAAGAGCACTAGCACGATCTATCCTCACGGGTAGGATAAGAAAAGTCTTTACATTGCTGCAAAGGAAAAGTCAAACCAGATAGGAAAAAAATTTATGGGGATCAAGAACATCAGTAGATTCAAGACTGTGAAATCTCCATCCTTGGGGGTCTTTAAACACAGGCTGGATAAACCTTTGGATAAACAGCTACAGGGGACCCTGCCTAAGATAGGTGACTCCGCTACAGGCTTTTTTGTGTGTTTGAATGATGTCCTGAAGCTTGATGTGCTTCTGGCCAGGCTTTGCGCATTGGCATCACTTGGATATAGGCTACCGGTAGCTCAGTGGAGCATACAGAGATAATCCACCCTCAAGATGCCTTAAAGACAGGAGCTGATTTTATGGCAGCAAAGACAGGGACGTTTCTAGGATATGCTGTGGTTGTGCAATGCTACTGAAAGGGCAGATGGAAAAAAAGTAGCAGTTGAGCCATGTGCACAAGGCTGGGTCAGTGCAGACCTGAGTCTCTTCTCTGTGCTGCCTCCAAGGTGATCTCAAACCAGCTCCGGAACAAGGACTTGTATCTAAGCTGTGTGGAGACAAGGCATGAAGAACTGGAAAATCAAGTGGCATCAGATATTGCAACTCACTCTGTGGCTGACACCACATTCCTGACCCAGCCCCTTCGCTTTCAGCATTTGGCAGATAGGCTGACATGGTTTTCTCCAAAAGAATGATTTTGATGTTTGCTGGGCAGCATTAGGTAAGGAAGCAAGTCTTGGGCTTACTGGGGCCGAGCATAAAGCCCAGCAAAGTTAACATGTGGAGGGAGGCAGCACAGAGAAGGTTTGTGGGTTCTCATCAAGGGTGTTGCATGGGTAATATTGGGGTTTTACGAATCATCTGGGACAGACTGGGGTCACTCCACTGCCTTCACGCACATACAAAACACACAAGCCACAGAGACAGTATCTCCAGCTTCTTAGAGTAATGTGTGACCAGCACTCCTAAATCTTTCACTGGCAGAGGGAGCTCCAGTTAGGAGGAGCATGAGCCCTGCCTGCTCATGCCAACAGTGTTGGTGCTTGCAGGAGCATGTGCTGCTTTGGGATGAGCCCAGGGGAACGTAGAAGAAACATTGTGGGCTCTTACATAGCTCTTTAGAGTCCTGCAGTCCACCACAGAGTGAATTCACTACAAATACAGCCCTATCAACTACTGGGCTCATATATGACATAATAAGCACAATTCACTCTAAAATACACACAAAAATGTAATTTCTTTGGACTCTGCTTCAGTGACTATATGGTAGCAGCAGCAGACACCTTTGGGGAAGGTGTTTTGCAGGGATTAATGGGCAGGTGGGGGTTAACAGGCCACAGCTGCACTATGATCCCCAACTCCACCCCGAATTAATGATCTTCTGAGGACATATCCTTAAATTAGAGGAAATGACAGGTTTAAATTGGCATGTGCCACACACAGTGCAGTGGCAAGCCCAAGAGTTAGCATAATTTTTAATATGGCCATAGAAAACACCTTTTTATACTAATAGAATAAATCATGTTCTCAACACCTGGCGTTTACACTAGCCAATCTGTAATAACGTATTAATGCATAGCAGTTGCACATCCTGTTACAGAGCAGCAATAAAATGGTGAGGGACCCAAGGGTAAGGGTATTAGCTCCAGCTAGCAAAACTCACCAAGGGCTGTAGATCACCACGCTCCAGCAGTGCAGCTGATTACCTTCTATCACACAACAGACCACTAACTTATTTTCCTTCCTAGATGTCCACGGGTTTTTCTTTTCTCCTTCTTTCCTGATCATGTAGACTCCAATTCAGGAAAACATTCCTATTTATTGTCTTCCTTTAAGAGCGTGCTCTAATTACACCAACTATCAAGCCAGCTTCATGTCAGATGGGTGGCAGATGCTGTCCCTGATCCTTGCAAAGGCCTCTGCACTGTAAGGGTACTTCTGAGTGTATGAAGAAGTAGGTGTTTGCTAATACCTCTCTGAGAAAATGGATTACTTTCTTCCTCTCAGAGATATCCTTCCAAGCTGCCAACGGCAGACCTCAGCAAATCGGTTACACACAGGTCCAAGCAGTGCTCTGAAAGTAGCACCTTCCTCTCTCAAACGAAACCCTGAAATTCTGATTTCAGCCATGAAGCTAGTGCTTTCATGAGGAGGTTGTTGTGGATTTACAAATACCATCAGTCAAGAAAACTCAAATATTACCTTATGTGTTGTACCTTTATTGTTCAGCAACAAGTCACAGATTTGGAGAGATTAAACCAGAGCCTATTTTGATAACTGTGGAGGGTTTACATGAGATCACACTTGAATTTTTTTGCTTTCTTTTGTGTAAAATATAAAAATTGTGTCCAAAACACAGAGGGAGCTCTGGGCCAGTAACTGCCTTTACCAGCACTAGAGCATTTGGTATTTCCAAATCAGAAGAAACAAACACGACATGGGATGAAGCAG
>NW_010391903.1:0-360 GCF_000710305.1 Buceros rhinoceros silvestris | reverse complement strand
TGCCTTTCCCAGCACTAGAGCATTTGGTATTTCCAAAGCAGAAGAAACAAACACGACAGGGGATGAAGCAGCCGCTCTGCTGCATTCATCTCTGTCAGGGTTTGCAAAGCTGTGGTTTTTCAGATTTTCAGTCACAGAGCTATTGCAGCTTCCATACTGTCAACTTCTCATTTGAATTTTGGGGCCTACAACCTTCAATTGTCATTATTATCGTTATTATTTAAAAAAAGGCTGGGTCTACAAATTCTTTTCCATGATACAGCTCTCATGAACTGAGGCGCTGAGAGGTCTGGATGGGAGCCCAGGTCTCCAGAAAGTCATTTCAAGTGTCTTCACCTTCAGCGTGTGTGGTAAGGGGGG
>NW_010391902.1:11239-23843 GCF_000710305.1 Buceros rhinoceros silvestris | reverse complement strand
CTGCTGCCACCTGGTGGCGGGAGGGACCGGGGGGTCCTGCGGAACCGCTGCAGGGCCCGGGAGGGTCGGTGGCTCGGGGCGGGACCGGGGGGTCCTGCTGCAGAGTCCGCCGGGAGGGCGTGTGCGCTCCTGCTGCGTTGATCGGGCGGGTCGGGGAAACCGGGCAAAAACCCAGCCTAGAAATTCAGGGAGAAATGCCAGAAGAAGAAAAAGATGATGAGTGTTTTGCTTGTCTGGAGAAGGCGGGATGGAGCGCACGGTGCCCCGCTGGTGGGCTTGAAGCGGGGTGAAAGCCGCACGCCTCAGCTCCAGCTGCAGCCTCAGCGCTCCTGCTGCGTTGATCGGGCGGGTCGGGGAAACCGGGCAAAAACCCAGCCTAGAAATTCAGGGAGAAATGCCAGAAGAAGAAAAAGATGATGAGTGTTTTGCTTGTCTGGAGAAGGCGGGATGGAGCGCACGGTGCCCCGCTGGTGGGCTTGAAGCGGGGTGAAAGCCGCACGCCTCAGCTCCAGCTGCAGCCTCAGGCAGCCGAAGGGCATGAGGGCATCGCCCTGTCGGCGCTGGGCAGGGGGGTCCAGGGGGACACTCTGGGGAGCGCGGGCGAGGCTGTGCGGATGGGGGGGTGCGTGCCTGGGGCACACCAGAGAGCGAAACACGCGGAGAAGGAAGAAGGAATGTTGCTGAGAGCGAGAAAGAGGGGGGTTCCTGGGCAGGACAGGAACAGAGCAAGATCTGGGCCAGGAGTTCTGCACAAAGAAACCACCCCAGTTCCTCGAGTTCCTGCACTCAGAAAACAAGCATTTTGTACATTTGTAAATGCACAAAACTGAGTCAAAGAAACCAATGGTTCAACCTCTTCTCTCTCCAAATAAATTGAAAGGCCTTGATTAAAAAAAAATATTTAGGTCAAGAAGGCAACAATACTTGTATTTTTTCTGAACTCTTTTTTAATAGGAAATTCATATAGCTCTGTCTTACAGCTTTTAGCATTCTATAAACTTTTTGGAGATAGAAAGGAAAGGTTCCCACCTGCAGACCTCTGAGGGATGTGACAAATGTACCCTCCCCTTCCCCTGCCGAACTGCTCCAAACCCCTAAGCTGTGGCATTTAAGTGGAGATGTTATTTCATCTTGGACCAAACCAAAGCACACTTTGCATGGAAGCTTGTTTTACTATTAGATTTACAGTGCAGAACTGTATCTATAAACCCAAATCACCACAGTTAAATAGTCTGTGAAATTCTCGCAAACACATGAGAAAACACGTAAGGAACAAAACGATCAGCGTAGCTTCTTCCCTGGTGATTTTCCTGCCTGAAGGCAGCAGTGGTTCCCAGCCGTTGGTGCAGAGAGAGCTCCCTCTCCTGTTGAGAATCATCTTTAGCCCCTCTCCACCCCCGGGACACTTGTGGTCATTACCCAGCATTGATGGGGGTCAGGGCAAGGGCAACGCGAGATGCTCTAAATAGAAAAATGTAAATGGATATAGATACACAGCCCCGATCATCTGTGTTCATCTCCTTTATTATTTGCAGTGGCTTTACAAAACAAAAGGTCATTTAAAATTTTTTTTCCTTCCGCAGCAAGATTATCCCTGTCAGCAGAAATCATCCAGCATGTAAATAATTCATCTGAGTGTCTGTCACTTCACTAAAAAAGCCAAAAAAATACCCTTATCCTGGAATAATTTTATTGTCTGCCGCAACGATGAGTAAACTGGCAGATTTTAGGAGGGTGAGATGCTCCTGACTGGCAGGTAGCTGATCCCATGCTGAGCTAAAGTATCCCACTTGCTTTGCAAACCGCAGCCGCTGACTCAGGGAGGACTTTCCAGGAGCATCAGGCAGCCGCCACATCAAATCTCATCCGGAGTTTGCACTATACAGAAACGTGTCCTATAAATAGGGTAAAAGCTCATAATAGGTAGCAAAGCTAGTGGGCTTTTCAGAGCAGTCTGAGGAATAATTGAGCCCGCAGTGAATAGCTGTATTATACCATGTTCCAAAGCTGCACCAGCAATTTCATCTGGCTATTCATACTTTTTTGAGGACTTTGCTATTTCCCACTTTTTTCATTTAACCTGATTTGTAATGAATAGTGCCAGTTTATAAAATGGAACGTGTTGAGCTAAGAAACAGTTTAAAAAAGCTCTATCTCCCAAGTCTCAAAATTCCCTCCAGCTTGCCAAAACATGGCCATGAATGTAAACGCACTGTTCTTCGATAAAGAGGAGGAGTTGAGAACAACTTGAGGACAGCAACAGGGCTGGCTGGGCTTTCCATTTCCTAGGGACTTAAAAAGGAGCCAGCGGCAGTAACTGAATCAGTCCGAAAGCAAAAACACTTGTTTCTTTTGGTGTGAATTAGCAATCCAAGAAGAGGACACTCCAGGGCAGGACTTGGCAGCCACCCTCTGCCTCCAGGATGCAGCTCAGCTCTCTGGTCCATCTCTGCTGCAATGTACGACAAAATGGAGAGAATCGGGAGCTGGCCTCTGGCAGGTCTGAACTTCCAAAGCAATGAGAGTCCCGTTGCTGCAGCGCAGAGCGAGATATAACCCTCCAGATCCCACCAGGCCTTCTACCGCTGCTCATCTGAACCTCATCCAAAAACCCCAAGCTCTCAGCTCCGTTGAAGCCTCTGCCGCACCGCTCTGTGACCACAGGGAGCCTGCCCTCTTGGTAAATCCATGCTATAGGAGTGTTTACCGTGAATTTAACAGATGAGTAAACAGAGACAGGGGATGAAGCACGTTGGTCGGGGGTGGAAAGGGAGGTTTGTCTTCCCACTCCTCCACTGCGACCATCCGCTCCATCTGTTAACACTTCAGCACACGATGCCAATCTCTAGTGTGATTCCGATTAGTCTGCAAAGTGCTTTGTGTTGATGTTTTGGTTTGATACTTGGGGAGCTCTGTGGGGATATTTAATTAGACAAAATTAATTCCTTTGAGAACAACCTTCTGGCAGCACTTTGGAAAGTGCTCAGAAGCTTCTGTTTTTCTGACACTTCTTAAAAATTGGCATTAGCCACTTCCTAATTTATTTTTAAAAGGACAGTCAAACCGCATCATTCCCTGGGTCACAAGACAGCTATGACTTGCCTGCCAGCATTGCTATCGGAAGATGAAGTGCCAGACCATCCCACCCGAAGTCCCTTCCCACAGCTGCCAGTCCCTTGCTGTTGACACCCTGAAAGGTGTCTCTTCTGCCTGAGCTGTCAGAGTCTTCCGGCCTCCTTGTTTTCTGGCCCTTTTTTGCCACCTTCACAGCGATTGCAGAGTCTGATGATGACAAGACAGGCATGGCAGGAAGGAGGAACATAACTGGTGACCTTGCTGGGCAGCCCTGCAAGGTGATGTCCCTTACAGCCACCTGATGGGGAGCAGGAGGTGAAGCAGGAGGTGAATGCTGCCCCTCTTCATGCCTGCCTTCTGCAGACAAACAGGGATACTGGGATTTCTGGAGGGGCCATCTGCTGCCAATTCTGCAAACCCCCTACAGACAAGGGCGCAGAAGGGCAAAGTCTTAACGCGATTAAACTTTGGGAGCTCCAGAGGTCTGTGTTTGCAGCTGTAAGGAAACAGCGCAGGCTGCAAGTACTGTGCAAAACACACACTGAAAACCCTGAGCAATCCCTGTAAGCCTCTTCCCTTCCTCTGCCAGCTGGGCTCTGACTGCTTGGGCCCCGTCCCAGCACGGAAGAGATCTCTGGGGTCAGTGGTTGGCAGAAGGGCCATGTGAAATTGTGGATCCTCCTACCATAGATCACTTCTTGGACATCATCTTCTGTCCCAGCTCCCAGCCCTCTTCCTCTCTCTCTGAGGTCACCCGGGGGGCTCCAGGCTTCCACACGGGTTTCTAAGCCCTTCTGCTGCCCTCATTGTTCATCAACCTCTGTATAAAACAAAATTCTCCTTTTTGAGGTTCGCCTTGTCACCCGTGGATTTACTCGGGGACAGGGCGTTCCACAGCCTCACTGTGCACAGGGAAGGGCTGAAGCAGCACCAAGAGGTACGATGTTCAGCCCTCTTCTGGCACAGCCTGAGCGATGCAGCAGTAACAAAGGGACGCTCGGCATGATGTGCATTTTATTCAGTCTCCTCACTCCCTTTCAATTGTCTCCACATTAAATTAGAATTTATGTGGATATTTTAAAAAACCCGCTCTTATCACACCATAAAGGAAGAAGGAATCTACATGCAAACACTTAATTAGGGGAGGTTTGCAAGTGGGATGGTGCCGGAGTGTGCGAGGCATTTGGTATCTAAATATTGCCTGTACACACACCCTCGGCCTCCTGAACTGCTGAAAACCTCCTAGCAGGTGATCACAAGCCTTTCTATAATTGAAATGAACTTAATCCTGATAAAAACATAGCAGCAGCAGCTGCTGTGAAAGCTGTGGCTGCTCTCCAAGTGTTTCTGACATTACCCTGGTCTGTATATTAAAGCGAGACTGATTGCTGTGTTGCAGAATCCCACCACAGAGTGTCTCTTACAAGAAAGCTGCTGTGTTTATGATTAAGGGCTTTGTTGTATTTTTCATAAGAACACTTTTCTCTTGTGTGATGGTTGCCACACAAGGATCTGAGCTGCTCTGATATTAATTACTCAGGGCCTGCAACAATGCTCTAAAGTTAATGGTAAATATGGATATTCTCTCTCACAGACATGCTATAGCGATACATAGCGATATAGATATATCGCGATACATACAGTTGCTGTATGGCGGGCTGAAGAAGCAGAGCTATGTTTGGAGGTAAAGGTGGTGAGCTGCCAGCCCAGAGCATTTATGCAGAACACCGAGAGAAGACAGCAGCCAGCCAGAAGAAGATAGGAGAAATTACTGCAGCTGCCCTCCTAATTTAACCTTCATGCCACAAATCTCTGCCTGAATCCCAATGTGCTGTGGAGAAGTGGGACAAGGAACAGCTCCTCCTGTAATTCCTGATTTTTCACCATTGTATGAGAACTCCTCAGCCTGCCTTGGCTCCTCCGAGCCCTTCCTCCCTCTACCCTCTCTGTGCTTCCCCTCCTATCCTTGGATCTCCCCGGGCTTTGCCAAGTGGGACCTGGCATTTATGCCACACCACCAAAGAGCATTCATCAGGAAACTTTTCTGGCAAGGAGGAATGTCTTCACCTCAAAGTGTAGCAAACCCAACAGCAAAAATCTGGGGAAAGTGGGGCTCAGCAAAGAGCTGTGCAAGACGGACTGTGCACAGCAGGCACTAAGTTCCCACTCTCTTGAAGCCACTGCAGTAATGAGGGGCTCACCACCATTGAAAAATCCTATCAATCAGGAGCAGTACAACCACTGGAAGACCTGGGGAACCACTTGACGGGGAGCAATTTGCCCATGGTTGCCAGGGTTTACGGGTTCCTGCTGGCTGCCTCCCCCTCAGTCTGCAGAGCTGGACTCCCACATCCAGACTCTTGTCCTATATCTGGTTTATGGCTGTGACTCCCTGCGTGGAAAACATCAACCCAAATCTGATTCAAACTGTTCTTCTAGGCACATGCACTCATCTGTAGTGTGACATCTAAGGCAGAACAGAAGATGGTGCTGCCGAGCCAACATATTTAACAAGAAAACTTCCTGGAGCTGCTGGGTTTTTGACAGCTCCAGTTCCAAAATAATCTTTGTTTAAACTAAAGAGTTGTCAAAGAGATAAGTTTAAGAAGCACATGAGCTACAGAGAAACATCCCTGAGTCCGTTCCCTCCTGCTGCAGAGGTGTGGTGAAATATTGATGGACCAGGCTCCCTAATTGTATCTCCTACTGAGGGGCTACCTTGAAATCTGGAGCTTTCCTGCTTTGTATGCAGCACCGCTGGGATAAAGCGATGGGATCCCTTGCGAAGCTACATGGGCAGTTGGGCTGGGTTGTATGTGGCTAACGAACAGGCATCAGCCAGGCAGCTTTGTGGGAGCTAATGAAATGTTCAGTACAAACCATGTCACCTCCAGGTATTGTCTGCACAACACTCTTGGAGTTTAATCCTCTTCTCGGCAGCTGCCTAGGCAGCCCCGCTCTCTGTTTGCTGAAGTCTTCTCCACGTAAAACAACGGGAGCAGCAGAAAGAACAAAAGCACTTCTGATCATCAAAACTGGGCAAAATGGTGCCAAGCTCTTGGGCTGTGGTTTCTTCTTATTAAGACTTATTCAAAAAAGTAAGGCAAATGATTACACCAACAGTGTTGGCAGATACGTATTTTTTATAGGGAAATTTCAGCTCAAACCGAAGACAGCAATAAGAAACTGCTTTATTTTTCACATCCAGGCTACCCTCACACCACTACAGTTCGCCTGTCTGGGAATTTCAGTGGTTCAGAAGCAAGAAACATCCTAAATTCAGATGCCTCTTCAAAATCTGATTTACTCAGCAGCTGTAAATGAAGTGGCTGTAAAAGAAGAGGCTGTCTCACAGTATTTCATTTTCTAACTCACATGGCAGCTGTAAATGCAGCTGAGCATAGCGAGCTGGGCTTCTAATAGAGAGTGACGCTGAGAACTGGGACCATGCTCCACTCTGTCCCTTCTGGCAACTCCACACCTGAAGCCCATGTAGGTTACAGGGCTACAAATCAGAATTCATGCTGCATCTTGGCATATCACCGTGATAACAAACGAGGTCTGTACTGTTAAGTCCTCTGGAGAAGGATGCCATGCACACGTGTGCCACAGCAGCACAGACGACGACTGCCATCAACAGTCACCAGTCCTCCGACTGGCCTTAGCACAATTCTCTGTGTTAGGTTGGTGGAGCCACTGTAACTGCTTGTTTTCACTTCTTTGGCTCCAGAGCAAGAATAATATTTACCTATTTTACAGGCCACACTAGAAAAATTGATTAGCTAATGCTCATGGAGTACTTTGAAGACACAAAGAAAAAAATGCAGGTAAGGGGCTGGGTTCAGCTTGCCTGAAATCAGTAGACACTTGGCAAAGACACTACTGAAGCGACCCAAGACAGCGTGGAAGCACACAGGGCCTTGGATACCCAGCTCCTGGTCCTGACCCACAGGGGAGAGCACAGAGGTCCACGCAGGTACCCCTGCACCCCCTGCCTGTGTGCCCACTGCTGCATGCAGCAGAAGGAAGGATGTGTTGGTACAGCCTTTTCCCACACAGATAAGAAATTTGAAAGCAAGGGAAGAAGCTCATCAGACCATTCATGCCCTGAAGCTATCTGGGCTTTTGAGGGGTGGGTGGATCACTCCAGGACTCCAGCCAGCTCATGGTTTTCCCTGCCTCAAGCAGTTTCTCATTCCCAGGCAGCGGGTACAGCGTGCAGCAGCTGTGAGCCAGTGCAGTGGGAAAAGTTTTAGCAAGCACAACAGGAGGGAGAAGAATTCACTGTCTAGGTCTCCTGGGAAGCTGCTGGAGGATCAGGAGCCATTCGGTGCTAAAACACTGTCCCACACCTGAGCATCATGTAAGAACTGGTGCCTGTGTCCACAGTTCAAGGGTGAGCCAGTTCCTGCGGCAGCCAGCGGAGACCTCACAGGCAAAATGAAAAGCTGTCCATGATTAACCTGACTTGTTAACTGAACTCTCCCCTCGGCCATGGATAAGGTCCCTTCATGCCAAGTCTGAGGGATCCAATATGACCCTGTCACTCACAGCATCCTGCTCCCTGTGCTATTCCCTCTCAGGGGAAGGAAGAGGTGGCCAGGGTGCCTCCTTGCGTGGCACGTCAGTGTGAGCTTGCAGAGACAAGGCAGGGACAGGCAGTAGGAGAGGGGCTGCAACCCCTCGGGCAGCTCACCTTGCACAGGCAGCCCCCTACTCTTGTGACTACCTGCTTCATGCCTTCCCGGCAAAGAGGTTTAGAGTCTGCTCCCAGCAACAACAGTCTCCTTTGCACATATCGATTTGTGGACTGCATGGACCTGTTGAGATGCCAGAGTTAAGAGTGGTATGGTCAGGGATATGGGCTACATTAGCAAGCACCAGGGACACTTAATCTCTGCTCTTTTTAAAATATTACGAAGATAAAGACAAGGTTGGGAGGCCTGAAAGCAGATTGCAGAGATCACTGGAAGGACTCTGACCCTGCTGCTTTCTGTCCCCTGACAGATCATGCACACAGACCTTGTTCCAGCACTAGGAGCTAGAAGCTTCCCATGGAAAGGGAGCTCCAAGTGATGGAGAACCTCCTTGTAACCTGGTGCCCACAGAAGCACCGCGGGCTTGTCCATGCATCCCCATGGCCTCTGTTGGCTTACCGAACTTGGTCAAAGCTTGACAGTAGAAAAATCAAGCAACTAATTCCTTGGCTTTCCTCCGCTCCGCATTAACACACTGCTACCTTCCCATGCACACTGTCTTGAGGACAACATGAGAAAAGCCTTTGCCTGAGAAAGGCCAGAGAGCTGCACTGCCCTGTTGTTGCTCTGCAGCTCTGAAAGCTCAGAGAGTTACCAGACACAGGCTGAAACAGCTACTGTCCATCAGCATCGTTCTGCACCGCTGAAGTACCAGGGATCAAAATTTGGTTCTTTTTTCTTCAAGCAGAACATTAGAAAACATCTTTTTACTCCATTGACAAAGATCCAAGGCAGTTTCAAAAGGTTCCCAGTGTAGAAATGTAGGGACTAGGAGCAGTGAGATCCTCAAGCACTCTCCTTCAAGAAATGCTTATACGCCTAATGTACATCTTCTAGCAATCCGAAGCCTGGCATTCCAAACAGAGAACTGTCTGAAGTACCAATTCATTGCTGCAGTTTCCCCGTTCTGTCTCCGTAACACTCACAAGCATTCACTTGTTATTCTCGTCCCAGTATTTATGACAGGTATGGAACGAGTGTGTGCAGAGACACCATGCTCAGAGACTGGCCCTCGTGCCTGCAATCCAAAACCACTTAGGAGGAGCCTACGTTTGTTAAACGAGATCATCAGTCTTCAGCTGTTCCTAAGAAAGCTGCAAGGAGAGGAAGAAGTGGTGAATCCTCCACAGCCACGACAGCGTTGAGAGGCCACTTCATCCTAAAGTTACTGCAGATCTCTCGTCGTTCTCTGTGCAGCAGATCATTATGAATTACCGATTACCAAAGCAGCCCAGCCAGGTCCATCGCTGTGTAAGCTGGGCAAAAAAATGGACCTGTCCCCACCACATTGACTCAATGTAAATGTAAAATATGTGCACTGAGGAGGTTTGGAGCTTAACGTAGGTCTTGTTATGCGTTCATAAAGGATACCGAAAGCCTTAGATTAAGAGGTACACCAGAAAATGATAGGGTTATAAAATCCACTCTCCAAATAACTCATATTTATATAGTGCCTTTCAACCTAACACATCCTAAAGCTTTTTTCAGCATAACACCCTGATATACTGTGTTCGCTTCACCTACCAGTTCAAGGCAACCTCCTCTGAAGTGAAATGTGGCAGCTGTTTAAAAGCCTCGAGTAGTAGTAACTTTAATAATAGCAAGGCATTTATATGGTCTTACAAACTTCAAAGAGTTAATTCTCTACCCCTTCAGGAGGCAGACAAGGTTTATTATTCCCATTTCACAAAGGCAATATAACAAAAGTGGGCAAGAGTGAAGAAAATCTGCACTCCCACAGATTTATAAAGCAAAATTCCGTGCATGAGCCTAAAGTGCTTTTAATCCCACACAGAGAAAACATATCAACTTGTATTATTAAAAACGTCCTTTGCTAAAAATAATGATGTGGAGAGAGCTCTGATCTGGATTCTAACACCTGCCACTTCTGATGAAAAAAAAATTACCTCCTCAAGCATGTGTTGACATAGAAACATCATGGTCCACAAATGCTTCTGTGCCATGAAACAAATTGGGTGCTCAAAATATACTGCCAAGAATCAGGCGATCTGTTTTAAGAGGACCCAAGAGTAACTAAAGACCTCTTGAAATATAGCAGGAGAGAAAGGTGCAGCAACACCCGTCTCTGAGGCAGGCTGGCATTGTTCTTCCACCACAGGTGGCTCCCCGGTGCTTCCCAGCCTGCCTGCACCACAGGGCAATGGTGCTTCTAACGAGGAGGAAAATTCCCTTCTGTTACCCCCAGAGGTTCTGAAGCCGGGAAAAGTAAGTTATAAAGCTGATTTGATTTAACCCCTTATTTATTGAGAACTGGAGTCCTGTCCCCAGATCATATCACCCTTCTCATATTGTTTCTCCACTGCACCCTGATGCACAGTGAAATTGGAGATTTAAAGGACTATCCCTGGTGTCCCAAACACCTTTTCACACAATAGCACAGAAGTCTTCAGCCTTCATTCCTCCTGCTGGTTTCCAACAAGGATCTGCCCTATTGCAACTTCCACTCTTATCTGCAGTCCAAACCGAGAAACATCCTCTTCTAGACACCTTTGCTGCCCCCCAATCTAGTTGACTAGCCCAGACGCCACAGCCTGTGGCATAAAGTCACTGCAGCCTCCCTGCAGCCACAGGCAGCTTTTCAGGGGGGCTACAAAGCTGTTTTCAGCCAGGCTGCCAAAGCTCCTGAACAATTCTCAGCTGCCCACAAATGGATCTGGACAACTGTCCATCCTTCCAACAGAGCCTGACTTCAGTCACCCCTACAACCTGAGTGATGCTTGGGGCTGGTGGAGGGTGAGCTGAGGTCTCTGCGTCCTGCAGGATCTAGGGCAGAGGGACAGGGAACTGTGAGAGATGAGCTGACCTATCATCAATTCTCCAGCAAAGTGATTTCCATCACGGGAGTCCATTTGCCACATGAATCACATCTCATTCATCACTGCAACTGTCTGGATGTAACTTTGCCAGCCAGGGCTTGGCCTCTCTCTCCAAACAGCCCCTGATGTGCTGTTCAGCAGCTTCACAGGGCAGGACATGGATCAGCACTCCTGCCTGACTCGCTCTCTCCCTTCCTTGCTTCTCAGAAGCTGCTCCCTTTCATCCCTCTGGCTTCACTGTTCCCAGAGAAACCTGTGCTTCCACAGTCCCGCTGCAGCCTCTGCTGCGAAGGGAGAACGGCCAGGGAAGAAAGGAAGTCTTCAGCACGGTCATCACTGAACTGTGCTCTCCACCACCTGCATGCACATGAAGCTCCGCCCCGCGTGGAAATCCACGCAACTAGGAAGCTGGTCTGAGAGCAGCATGTTATGGAAAGCTGTTGCCCTGGCCTGAATTCATAGCCTGGTGCTGATGCTTGTTTAGGCACATGAACAAGGATGTAGAGGTCTGGTACTCAGATATATAAAATGTGGGCCTTTCTGACACTGGGAAACTCAAAACAAAGAGCAAAATCATTTCCTGCTGCTGTGGCACTGAGCTCACAGCAAAGAGCTTTTCACCTTCTCCACTTTTGGAATAATTCCTTTAACTTTATGGCATTTCACTACCATGCAAGTCAAACACGCTGGCAAGTGTCTAGATGATGGCCCAGGGGAGAAATCTCCTTGACGTATTTGATGCCTTATGAGCCATCGCAGATGGCTGTGGAGGAGATCCTGCAACTGCTTCCTTGGCAACCTCAACACCAGGAAACCGAACACACCACCGGCTCTGCACGGCATCGCAGCCATCTGCCAGCCACGTTCCTCCAATGCTACGGCCTAGGAGAGGAAGCATCTCAGCTCTGCTGACTGCTGACCGGCTCTGCAGGCTCCTTACGGGCACCGTGCTCGCCCTGCTTTCTGTTTGCTCTGCAAGGTCCGGGCTCTGCTGGCTGTGTGGAGTTTGCTTTCAACCCTGAGTAATGATGGGTCTGACTGATGATGTCAGTTCATTTCTCATGATGATGTGGAGATTTACAAGCTTAAGATAGCTTACAGGTCCTTATTTACAGCTCTCAAGCTGAAGGCCAGGCCTAGAAACCCATATGTTTGGGCTCAGAGGTTGAGGAAGTAAAGCAAATGTTTAAACATCTCTCCCTCCTCTTGATTCCCTGCCTGTGGGATTACTATTCATCACAGGTATGAGTGCGAGGAGAGAGCTGCTTCTTTCTCCTCCACTGATGGCTCTGGGGAATCTCCAAATCCGCATCACAGCAGATGAGTCATTGCCCTCCCCAGGGAGAACAGCACGGCACAGCCCTTGTTGGCTGGAACGAAAGGACAGTGAAGCCTAGATCATGCTGGTCAAGGTTTATAGGATGGGGCAGTGGAGCACAGGCACAGCATGCTCCCAGCCTTCAGCCGGTGTAAGTCAGCAGAACTACCCTCAATTACACCACCTGAGAAGGAGCTTTTCCCATTGAAGAAATCCTGTGGCTCGCTCTTTCCTTCTCCCCCCCCCTTCCCTCTTCAACTCTGAAAGAATCCCATTTAATTTGTAGGGAGCTTTTCCTGAACAAAATCCCCCAACAGGCTTGACCCTGACCTTTGCAAATGGAAATATGATGTAGTGAGAATTGAGACCTGAGAGTCAACCAGCAACTTTGGGTTTGCTGCTGAAATACAGCAGGTCATTTCACATTTCTGTTATGAGCCTCAGATAACAGGGAAGAAAATTAGGTAATTCCATTTTTTGGATTAGTTGGTTTTCTTGTCAGCTGGGAGATGGGATCTGAGGTATGTGGAGAATGACTTGGAGGCACAGGATGAACTGCTGGTCATAGATATTGTTTGGGATGTTATTTCTGCACGACCAGCTCCGGAGATATCGGA
>NW_010391902.1:0-11142 GCF_000710305.1 Buceros rhinoceros silvestris | reverse complement strand
GAGATTTTGTCTGTCTCCCCTGACACTTATACCTGTTTTCCACCGCTGACTTCAGAGCAGTTGCTCTGCATGTGCCCACACTGAGTGAGCAGGGAATCAGGACCATCGTTTAGAGATAGTCTCAGACCTTACCTGAGCTTTTAAATGATCAAAAATGAGTTACGCATGGAGACATGAAAATTAAAGTACATCAGAGAACCCACAAGCGATGGTGAGATGTGCAGGAAAGGGAGCCTTGCCAGAGCTGACAGACAGCTGTTTACGGGGAGAATTAGAAATTCCAGTTCAAAGTCTGCAAATTGCTCTGTAAAAGCAGATCCTCCTCATCACAGAGACTGATTGACGGCTACACACAGGTACGTACGAAAAGAAGAGTTTGCAGAATCAAGAGCAGTGTTAGTAAGAAAGAGAACAAAAACCCCAAAGATCACTGCATGAAACATCAATACGCACAGTGAGAAACAGCTGGATACTAGACAACATTTAATCCTCAGAAAAAAAGACACAAAAACAATGTCTAGAAAGTAAAACCTGATTCAATTTAACAATAAGGTTATTAAAACAAAAAAGCAATATAAGTGATTAATGAAGCAAAGTATTGGATTTCCCATCTCCTGGGACATTCTGGAAGAGATGCTTTAGTGATACCCGTTATCAAGCGCAACCTAGGATTGAAAGGAGCAGATTTGATGCTTCTTTCTGATCTCAAAAATCTGTGAGCACGTTTGGATTTGGTAAAGCATTTGATATCACATCATAATATTTAGCTCTCTGGATGAGCTGAATGCAGTAGTCCACGGAGCAAATCACAGCTGAGCAGCTGCAAACAAAAAGGAATACTAAAGCGGGAGTTACTGCGATAGAGAATTATGTTTATTAGGGCATCACAGAGATCGGGTCTTTGGTCTTTTCTGACATTTTTATTGATGACTTTAAAGAGGGATTGAACAAAAGGATGACAGGCATTCACAAAAATGACATGAAGTTGAAAGGGATCACAAACACCAGGGAAACCTGAAAGATAATGCAAAGGAATCTGGATAGACTAGAAACCGAGAGTGAAAATATCTCGATGCAATGAGTCTCAGAGGTGGGTGCACTGGAAGTCTCATGTCTGCTGGTGCCTATAGTCTGTAAAGGCGATGCTCATTAAGATCATACCGTGGGGGAAAAGCCCCAACAAGTGCAGTCTGTGAGGAGATGCTTCACCTGAAGCCCTGGAGATATGAGATGCAGCAAGCCAGAAGGAAAACAACAATAGAATCCTTCAGCACTTTTGGCAGGCAAATCATTTAATGAACATGTCTCCCAAGAATCTCCTATAATAAAACTCGATATTTCTGTTCACTGAGCTAGCGTCATGTCTGCAAACTGCACAAGGCTCTGTCTCCTCAATGCATTAATTTCCATCCAAATGCCCAGGCAGAGCCTCTATTAGCAACCTCTGTTGACAAGAGTGGATTATTCAGGGAAGCGTAACTAACTCTCTCTTATTTCTCTGAAATCTATACTCGCTCCTCTGCTGGCGGATAAAAATTCACAAGTGAAAATGTCTACTGTCTTTCCTTTGAGATGTTTGGGGCTGGATTTAAGAAAGGATTCTAGAGATCCCCAATTGGGTTTAGGACTTGCAATCTGCCATGGTGTGCGGGTAGTCTGCAGTTCCCCTAACTCACCTCCCAGCACCTCTTGGGTGCAGGAGAAGGGGACTCGGAGCAGGAAGAGGACTCCTAGGGACCCTTTCAACTGCAAAAGGATCACTGAGCTGGAAGCCTCAAGGAAGCTGGGCAAATTTAGCCAGTCTAGAGCAGCTCTCCTGTGCGGGCTTCCCTGCCACGCTGTGGCATCCCTTCGTCCAATAGCCTACACCAGCAGCAGGGAAGGGCATTCTGGAGGAAGGGTAGGATGGAGCAGGGCAGCTAGGGAACCAGGACAAGAGAACCCAACGCCAGATTGCGTGAGGTGGCCCCAGAGCACCCAATGCTAAAGGATTTGTGTTAGACGGGAGCAGAGGAATGACCTTTGCCAGTAGCTCCACCCCAGCCTGTCTGGCATTAGCTACTGCCCACCAGCCTGTGGAGCAACCATCTGCATGATTTCATTTTTCTGTGACCTAAAAGCACTTCCCAAGTCACCACTCACATTGCTCAGCCAAAGCGCTACATACAGAGCCACAGCAGAGCACACTGCACCTACCCCACTGGCCTGCACTGCTCGTGAGCGTGGCTTTATCTCCCTGAAAAATAAAGGTCATTATGGTGTTGTGCAGGTAGTGAAGGCTTTGAAGAAACACTTTGAAGTACACTGTAGAAGTGGACATTATTACCCACTGCCCAGGGATTTGGAGGAGGTTTAGTCTGATAAAAAGGCTTTGCATTCTGCTGGCGGGAAGCATGACATAAAGTGGAAATTCTTCCAAGCTGAATTTAAATGAGTTGATTTTTCTACCAGCCCTTCTAGAGAACAGACATGCATTCCCCGGACTGCGCGAGGTTTAGTGCTCTAACAAGGTTCACTGGGCAGAGCTGTGCTCACACTGCAGGACTGAAATTTTGAGGGGCTTGGTTTGAGATGAAGCTTATGGTACACTGGAAGACCGTAAGTACACCTGGCTCAGGAGAGGTGCTCATAGGGGTCTTGGTGCTCAGGATTTAGAGGCAGAAGATTTGGCAGGGGACAGGAGTTGAAGTAGAGGGTAGGTTAGCAAACCATCATAGCTAGGAGCAGAGTAGATTAGCCTCCTTATGAGGACTGTCTGTTACGTTTGGCTCCAAACAGTGCTATTAAACTCCTACCTTCAGGAACACTGCATTCTTTCACAGATGTTTGGGTTGGGGAAAGAAAATGGGGAAAAACAGGATAGGCTTACGGACTAGACATCTCTCACCTCAACTGCAGTAAACCTATTAGCATCCCCCAGCTGAGGAAGGGTTTGCAGCACTCTGCTGATAACAGCACTGACAGCAGATGTTTACTGCTAGGCAAATTCTCTACAGCCAATCTTATTTGAAGTGCTCGCTTCCAAAAATCATCAGCTGTATTTGGGGTGACGCTGAAAATATTTAAAATAGAGTTTCCGGCACCAAAACAAAGAGACGGGTAGACAGCAGCTCACAAAGGCTGGGTTAAGTGACAATCTGTGTAGTGGGAAGCAACATTTATTTCGTTGATTTAAAGGTGCTCTGTAAATGAAACAAATATATTTTACACCTACTCTTCATGTGTAAAAGAGGCTTAAAATTTACTTGAAAGAATGTGTTTATTATTTGAGAACTATCAAGACATTTTCTGCTTTGCTTTTTAAACTGAGTGGAAAGTGGGTGTGAGGATTTTTAAAATGATGAAATACCTCAATCTTCTGAACATCAAGATTCTTGCCCCAGGAGTCTTCCCAATGTTTGAATTAAATAGGTGGTAATGAGCAACAGTGAGTTTCTAGCAATTTGAGAAATAATCCTTCCATTCCTGATTGCTTATCTTTTATATTTTGATCTGCTAAGGTCATAAAATGACTATTTCTCCACTCATCCTCGGAGACCAAACAAAGATAAGGCTTCCTGTTTCTAAAGTAAAACCAGAAAAATCCTCCTCTACAAATCACAGCAAAACCAACCAAACAAAATCTCCACTAACAAGCCACAGCATTCAGCCCTTTTTGAAAGCAACCAACTATAGCACGAGCTCATGGGTTTTCCCCTGTGAGTCCACCTTTCGAGATGTCCTCCCCCTGGAACCCAGCTTGCCATGAAGCAGTCTTAGATCTGGCTTGCACTGGGGGTTTGGAAGCCCGGCTGCAGATGTTAACAGATGTTTCCCTACCTTCCCCAGAGAGTGGGTGCCACTTGCATGTCTATAATCCTCCATCCACTGATTCCTGTAAGAAGATGCCACATGGGGTTTAATCTCACAGCTCCCAGGGGAGCTGCTCCACCCCGAGGGTTATTTGAGGCAGCTCAAGATCACTGGCTGGTGCTGGGATGACACAGGCTGCTCCATTAAACCAGAATTAAAGCCTGCTGCTGCTTAAAGGGGAATGTTTCAGTAGAGCCAGGAGGCAGTTTGCCTCAGCCCTGCTCTGTTGGGTGTTGGGATTGCTGTGAACTGCAAGCAGATGTTTGGCAGCACGTGTTGCTCTCAATCAGAAGCTCTTCTGTAGCCCTTTGACACGGTACGAGCTTTACAGAAGAGCACCCAGATCAGCGGGGTCACTCCAATCTGCAGGCAGGTGTGGCATGGGGAGAGTGCATTGCCTCTCCAAAGGCACCCGCCAGGGTGAGGTGTTCCACCATAGCACGGACAGGTAAGTCACACAGCAACCCTGCGAGCTTCAGGCTTTCTGGAGACCAGCTACATGCTCCAAAGGGACATCTGCATGACCAGCGGTGTGCAGACATCCCAGAGCTGCTTTCAGAGTGGCAACACCCATGATGTGTTAGTGCAGCATCCTACAAGGGCTCAGGTGGATTCTCTGCTTCTTATACCCGTGGAGGACTTGTCAGACATAGGTGAGCAGGTACTAATGGATAAGAAATAGTGTTAGAGCACAGGTTTCCCTTTGACCTCACCAGACTTCTCTCTCCTGCAAGGAGAAAATAAGTGCCATGCCTGGGGGTGACAACAGTTCAGCTGGACCAAGAAAGAGTATACGCAGGGGTTAAAATCCAGTTCTGTTTTATTCATGTCCAGGTCACTTGTAATTCTGGATGGAGTCCCACAACTTGGCAGCCACTTCAACACCATCAATAAACCTCCAAAGCCATCTGAGGCTGCAAGATTAGCAGCTACCGCCCTGACGAGTTTATTTTTGATGCAGCTGAGATGAAGAAAAACAGTCTAAGGACAAAATCTGCAAATTATCTTAAAAAAAAAAAGAGAAGACTAATTATTTGTCAGCTTCCTTCAGGCTGCACTTCAGTAGGCCAGCCAGGACACACTGCATGAATGGGCAGCAAAGCAGTGGGAGGCAAAGTCATAATCAGCTTTTGTGTCCTTTGATTATTGTTATCCAAACTAAACAAAGAGCTGTGGTTTACTGCTGCCCTTCCTCTCCCTGTTTTTTTTCGCCCAGATTAACTGCTACACTCTGACATTGTGTATATTAAGGATATTGTGGGAACCCGTTCAAGAGATAATCTCTGCACCCCAGCTCAATGATGGCACCAGCCTTTGTTTAAAAGAAATCTGCTGCTTATCATAGAGTTAAATTGCAGGTCTGCAGCACTAACGCTGGTTCTGAAGTGTCTGTGAAAAGCCATAAAGGCTTTGCGGGGTTACAGGAACAACAGGCTGCTCTCATGTGCTAACTAGGAAAGTGCAAAGGAGTCAGACTTGTCCGAGTACGTCCGAAGCTGCTGCTTGCTCTAGATCACTTTATTAACAGCAGGACTTCACAGAGCCCTCGGAGCACTCGGGGTAGCTGAGGCACGGCAGTTTTACTGCACGGCTGGTTGATGTTATCTATCAATAAGTCACTGGAAGAGTGATTAATCCTGGCCATTACCATGTGCTCTCTTGTCTGACATCCAAGCTCAAGGACTCTCTGATCAAGACCTGGTCGCTCCTAGAATTTCTATCTCTGCTGGTAGCCCGGGCTCTTAGTTTTGAGATGTCAGAGGTGTGCTCAGGTGTCACTGATCCCTGACACGTTACGCTTTATTTCCTTCAGTGGTGGGTTGGCCCTGGCTGGATGTCAGGTGCCCACCAAAGCTGTTCTAGCATTCCCCTCCTCAGCTGGACAGGAGAGAGAAAACAAAACAAAAGGCTCTTGGGTCAAGTTGAGCGCGGGGCGGGATCACTCAGCAAAACAGACCCTGCTTGGGTAAATCAGTCAGCAATCAAATCAGGGAAAGATAATGAGAAATAAAACCAAATCTTAAAAACACCTTCCCCCCACTGCTCCCTTCTTCCCAGGCTCAACTTCACTCCCAATTTTCTCCACCTCCTCCCCTGCAGAGGTGGGGGAACAGAGACTGCGGCTAGTTCATCACACATTGTTTCCATCTCTCCTTCCTCCTCAAGGCGGGGAGGACTTTTTTCCTCCCTTCTTAAATGTTATCACAGTGGTGCTACCACTGTCACTGGTGGGCTCAGCCTTGGCTGGTGGCGGGTCCATCTGGGAGCTGGCTTGGCATTGGCTTGATCAGACACAGGAGAAGCTTCTGGCATCTTCTCAGAGAAGCCAGCCCTGTAGCTCCCCTGCTGCCAAGCACACCTTCCTTACTGGAACTCCGGTCTTTGTCCAGGAGGTGTATTAGTGCAGGAAATCCTTGGGAAGGGAGTTTGCCTCATTTTGTATACGTTTCATTTCTCACACAGAAACACGTATTCATTCCTGCAAATCCAGCTTACCGAAATCCAGCGACTGAGCCAGCTTCAATTTCTTTGCTTATTTCTTCTCTGCACAATTTCTTGCAAATTCTCCCCTATTCTGAGAGCTAAAAATACATCTGGGAGCTGCTTGGAAGCTGTCGGAGAGCCCAGAGGAAGGGGCAGCCTGCACTTCATATGCATTGCAAAGCAATGCTTGAAGAGCCATCCCCACGAGTGGGGATGCTCTTGCAACAGCCATCCATAAATACAGAAATCTGCCGTTCCCGGCAGCGATTGCATACAGAAACACTCCCAGTCGTTCTGTTTAGCCAGCACCAGGCTCTCCTGAAGAAAGTGCAATTGCTAGAGAGAGCTCAAACTTATCATGATACGGAAGAGGTGTAAATGGGCAGAAGGGCTCAGCAGGGAGAAAAGCGACACCAACTCCCACCCCAGCAATCAGCAGAGCCTTCTCCTCCAGGTTCATGTTTGTGTCAGGTAAAAAAGCAAGACCTCATCAGAAAGGAAACCAAATAACTTCCTGCATTTTTCACAGACCGTAAATTTCCTCGCAGCTTCTCAAAATCCTGTTCTTCTCCTAAAGCTCTGGGGAGTGCAGGCTTTCACAGCAACCACTGCTAAGGGGGAGATGAAACCAAGATGCAGCTTCCTTGTTACCCAAGTGTGACCCTTTGTGCTATATAGACAGAAAATCTAAACACCACAAATTAAAGCAGATCCCCAGAATATGACTATTCAGATAAAACATTTACTATAGGAGGGCTGGTGAACTCCCCATGCTCTTATTTATTATTGCTCTCTTCAGAACAAACTACGTGATGTCGTTGAAGAACAGCGTTGCGAAATCCTGCATTCCAGACCAGGAACCGGGAATGATTCCCAAATTAGGCAAATGACATGTGAAATATCAGTACAGCATCTATGAGGAAAAAAAAACCCTAGGAAATAAACCAAACCAAAAAACCCCAAAGCCACACAAAAGAAATTACGTTCTACAAAACTACCATGTTAATGACTCTTCACCTCAAATACATTTACTCAGAAAGTCCTCCCTATTTTGAGGGTATGGAGCTAGGATGGCAAAGCTGATTTAAAATTCAGGAGCAATAATTACCGATGATTTATATAGCAACAATCTGCAGATATTTTCTTTGGATACTGCCATTCAACAGAGATTTTGGATGTCTTGCTTCCCACCTTACTGGCATTTTTAGGGGTGGGACTGTAAAAAGCTTCCACGCTTCCTCTGCTCCAACAGCCCATTTACTTGCTTGCCTGTTATTATGAAGAGCAAGTGCAATGTTATTCTGAAAGCCGAGCCTTTAAATGGCTGCAGCTTATGGCAGGGTTGGAAACCTGGGCGATCCTGCGCCACAACCATCGAGGAGGTGAGGGCCATTCGTCCCCTTCATTACAGTTCCAGGATTCTTTTCCAGTACAGCATTTCTTGAGGCTGGTTTAGTATTTTCACTTTTGGGGTAAAATTTCCCTTTTCTGGCTCCAAAGGAAGTTTAGCCAGCAAGGACAGCTGGTTCAGTTTATGTTGTCTAAAGTTAGCTGAGATGCTGGGAATTCCTCAGGAGATATACGACCTCCTGGGGCTTTATGCCTTGTTCTCAGCCAGTTCAGCCATTTATCACTGGTGCAGCCTTTTTAACATATGAAGGAGAAGCAACTACACTAAATACCTTGTATAGCTCAGAAAAAAATGGATCAGAGCTTAGATATTATTTTCTTAAGAATCAGTCACTTGAGATTTCAATTGAACAGATGGGAACAAAGCCCAATCTGGCCTAATTAAAGAACAACACCAAATTAAATTGTAATTGAGCAGTTACTCAGCATCCTGCACAACGTGGTGGCATATAATGTCCCATTGCACTGCAGAATGGAGACACCATGGAATAAATCGAGGTTCTCCAGGCTCCAAGCACAGTATTTAAAGGCAGCCACAGAAGCCTTTGCCAAAAGAAGCAGCAGAACTGCAGGGTGCTGCACATCCACCCCCCATCCCACGGTGTCCAGGTGAAGGGACATTCTCTATGGTTCACTCGGTGAGCCACAGGACTAATGCTGCAGGGTGCCAGCCAGCAGCTCTGCTCCGTCTCCTCACAGAAGGTCACGGACACCGCCAGGCACATGCTTGACTCCTCAAAGCAATGCAGTTTGATGGAAAGACCACCTGAGCCAAGAGGAAGACTCTTCTTTCTTTCAGAGAGCTTCAGATGCGGCTCCAAGCACCGGGCTCCTGGAACACTCTGCGTTCAGTCACATCTGCATTTCTCTGTTATTTTCTAGTGGAAAAGACACGCAGGGCTCATGCAAGAAGTACAAAGTAAAGGAACCCCAACTATGGAGGTTCAATTTCCAAACACAGTCACACCTCTACTCCGACATGTGCCTAGACATCGCGGATCAGAACCTAACCTAATGCAAGCAAGGAATGCAAGAAAAAGCACCCAAGTCATAAACTGCCACCACAGAGAGGCTGGTTAAACCCAATTACGTTCCCACCCAGGCAGACGAGGGCATGAATAAGATCCTTGGCAGGCAGGGAACAGAGCAAGAGGACAAATGGAATTAATTGCACTTTGTATGTGGGTAACACCTTCCTTTCCTTCCTCCTGCCGTGCAGCTTCTCACCTGAGTACCAAAAATCCCGACAGCGTAAGCCTACTTCATAGGGGGATCAGAAACAAGCCAGAAGAATCTCGAGCTTTAACATTCCTAGACTGTTTGGAGTATGTTTGACACCACCCATACTGGTAAAATTGCACCCTGTCAAATAGAGGAACTCTGTAGTGACAATAAATATTAATTCCCTGTGCTGGCTTTCAGCCTAAATCTTAGTAGATTGAAATACCTGCCACAGGAACATAAAAAAAGTAAAAAATCCAAAGTGGCAATAAAAGTCAAACAAAAGAGTCAGATCCAGCATCTACCAGCGCCCGGTTTATGCTAGTCAAGTAACAGATGTCTCAGGCTGTGCATTTCAGAGGAAATTACACTGATATGCTCAAAGAATACAGCAAATCCTGTTGCAAATTTGGAGAATATTTATTTCAGGAACAAGTCTGGCTCTGTCAAAAAAATGGATGTGAAACAAAATTACACGCCTTACAAAGCCTGCAGTGACCCTTTGCCAGTCCAGCACCACAGCAGCAAGGCAGGAAAACTGTAGGTCCAGTGATGCCCGTTTTTCACGCTTTGCAGAAGGATTTTGTGCTGCCCACCATCCTGTGTCGCTCCATGGCAAAGCTGGCAGCACTCGGCTTTCAGCAAGCTTAGCAGGAGTCTTTGCCGTTCATTGCTCCTTGCCCAAGGAACATGAAAGGAACCGACAAAGGGATCAGTGGGTGACATCATCTACCGTTTCCCCCTCACACCTAATTGCTGAGCACGCAAGGCAGATCCTGAGTGGACTCACAACCAGGATTCCCACGCAGCGACTGGGAATACGAGTTTTTGAGAGCAAAGAGTGTCTCTGACTGGGTATGTGCCCTGTGGGGCTCTGATTTCACATAGACGAGTAAAGGCAAACGGCAGCTGTGGATTTGGACCTGAGCTCTGTGAGCAGCCAGAGGTGGGTCTCGTTTGGCCGTCCCTTACACCTCTTCCTCCATCCTGCACAGAAGCACTGCACTGCAAGAGGAACGGCAAGGTAGGACCGAGTGAAACCTGCCAGAGGCTGAGCAGCAGCTGGCAAACATCTCAGAACAGGCAGGGCCAGCACCAGGGTCAGTGTTTACAAACAATAAATCATGTGAGCAGCGCTCACACCAATGTTTGTGAAAGAGTCTGCATCACCAAGCTGACCTCCCACCCAGCTGGGTTCTTTTTTATTTCTTCTGAACAGAAATAAACTGGGGCCCCATGTCAGAAACCGGGAAACTGCACAAAAGTAAGCAATGAAATAAAGCCACAACAATGACCAATTCAGACAGTCTCAGGAGCCCTCTGCACATTGTCCACGTCAACATTTCCTCATCCCAAAGAACTTCCTGCAAAGAAACACAGGATGCTTTTATTACCAAGTGGGTGGCATTAGATCCAGCATCCCAATTGGCTGGGACTGTCGAGGAACCACGCGTATTTCCCTGCCACCTTTCCAACAGGACATCCCAGCAGCAATCTCTCTCTGTAATCTTTTTTCACAGCTTAGCCACACGTTCCTATAGATTATACCCTGCCACGCCAACCCTGAAGTATATTTAATAGAAGGAAATCAGCTCGCTCTTCTTTTCTACTCTTCCCTGTTTCACCTCGTTTCAGTGGCAACATGCCCTTCTCCACAGACACAATTATTTTGCAGCGGTGAAGCTCATGGTAATGCTAAACACGGACAACAAAAGTGAGTTATATCTTAGCAGTGCTGCAGCCCAAGCTCCCCCGCTCCCCTCTCTCTTCTGCTCGTCTGGTTTAGTTGATTGCATGTTCACACGCTCCGCACAGCCGCGTTTGCAGAACCGCGGCGGTGATTTCCACGAATCTTAGTAAGATTTTAAAGATGTGAAATATCAGTCAATAAATTAACCTGGAAGCAAAGCCTAGGTGACCAGTGGAAAGGCACAAAAAGAAGTAACTCTCCTCTAGAAACTGTCCGGTTTAGCAGCCGCGCCACGCTGAACCAGAGGCGCGGGACGGCCCGTTCCACGTTTGAACCCCGCGATCCCTTCGCATCTGGGCGGATGTTGCGCGTTGTAATTAAAGCCAGTCGCTATCACCGAGGCAACGGCGCTGGCACCGGGCGCGGCGGAGCTCCGCGGAGCCCGATGGGCTAGGAGAGGGGGGTAACAGCGGGAGGAGGCGCTG
>NW_010391901.1:14894-18380 GCF_000710305.1 Buceros rhinoceros silvestris | reverse complement strand
GGGGAAGAAGATATACATAAACTAGTTGTTTTTGTCTTTCTAGTTGCTGTGATGTGCACAAAGGAAATAGACTGAATAAAATCACATCTCAGGAACACCAACATAAATTCCCCCTTGCTTTGACAAGTACGTAATTTTGTGCAGTGATGCTCTTCACGTCTGGAGAGTTATGAGGCAATTTCATTCCCATCTGACAAATTTACAAAGAAACATTAGAGAGAAGGGATTAGAAAAGCGAGAAATCTTTATAGACTTTTTCCTCAGGCTGTATTTTCCTTCCATCTTTTGGCTCTTCCTTGAGGAATATGTATGAGTGACTCATTCTGTATGAACGCCATAACCGAAACACTTAGCAGATAAGCATAACATGAAATGTGCTTTAAATCAACTAATTGTATTTACATTATCTGGGAGGGCTGATCCTGATTGGCTAAAGTTTGTAAAAATTTGCTATTGTGCATTTTCAAGATAACAATTTAAAAACAGGCAAAAAAAAAAGCTAAAATATTAGCTATGTAACTTCGCAGAAAAGTCCATGTCAGAAAAATAACTGGCGCTTGCAAAGCACGTCTCAGCTTTGAGCTCTGATTGACCTTTTTGCCCTCATTATGGTCTCGTGAAGATGAAAAAAAAGTATTTTTTTTTTTATTTATTTTACGCATTGAGAAACTGAGGTAGATTGAATGATTTGTTAAATTTATGGAGAAAATAAATGTCAGCAGAAAACAGGACAGAGAGGGACGAGCTGGGCTGAGCTCTCTCTTCTGCTTCACAAACAGCCTTTCCAACGACATCGAGCTCTGTAACTTGAGAGAACGGCTACTCCATCCAGGCCACCGGCTGGTTGCTTGCCAGCACGAGTGGATAGACTTTATGCTACTAAAAACACAGATGGAAGGATGAGATGAGGTGAGAGCAAGGTGGTGGTAACGCCTTGCCAGCATCTGTGAAAGGTCATGGAATTCCTTGGGTTTGTGGCTGCACCATTACAGCTTCTTTCTGCCAAAACCCCAAAGGCTGGTTCAGCCTTCTCTTTCCTGACAGTGGAAAATTCTGGCACAGGTTATTCTAGAAATAAATGACAATAAGAAATGCTGCAAAAGCTTTGATTTCTCCTGCAAGGTTTTAAAAAAACAGACAGCCATGGCTCACTTTAGTTATATTGCTAAACATATTCAAGCTGGGCTGATGTATAGCTACTACAGGATATCTGTATTTTATGTTCTATGAGTAATCAGGATCGTTTTTCTTTTCTTCATTTCTTAATATCAAAATGTTGGCACCAATTGTTCATTATTGGTGTAACACCGAGGAACTTCCACCGCAGATGACCGGGCCCTGCTCATCCAGATCTTTTGTTTCTGCACAGTTTTGCACGGGTCCCCTTTTAAGGTCATTGCAAGTGCTGGATGATGGTACTTTCCTCCTCCTTTTATTAATGAAAATTATATGATGGTGCTCAGAAGTTCCAAAACATATTCCTTTCTTGGCACAAGGATGAAATATAATAAAATGCAGATGCTTTCTGATAGAGAGCACAGATGAAAATGTTTTATAACCACGACTTACGGCGAGAGGAAAGCACAGGGGACACGGTTCCTAGGGCCTTGGTTAAAGCCCCAAAGCAATCACTGCAATATCTGTAATATGACAGAAGAAAGTCGGGGGAGGGGTATTTATCATCTTTTTCATGGGACCCAGGTGGACCTCCTGGCAGCCATGTTTATGACTCAGGATCCATTTTAAAATAGTGAACCGTAATAAATGGAAACTCAGATGTGTAACTGTGCTGGATTTTAACATGTATCAAGTTTTATTGTCTCTGCGTTTGCAATTATTTTTGCATGGAGCATACCATTTCGTAATAACTTTTGACTATGCTGCTTCACCCTTTGTGTTTACTTCATCTGACTTATCCTCTTCCCCCCCTTGTGCTTCGACAGCTACGTGGACCGGATCAAAAGTTCTGTTATGAGACTTTCGTTTCATTTATGGAGTCAGTGGGAGACTAGAAAGCCATACCTCCTTCGCCAGTTCATAGACAGTTGATGAAAGAAGCATTTCCTGTGCTTTCTTTAAAAAGAAGGTTTGATAATTTTCTTGTCAGGACAAGACATTCGTTTTGTGTTTCAGATAGACGTGGAAGCAGAAATGTTTGCTACTCCCTGCCCTTGACACACAGTTTAGGTATTTCTTTTCCCTAAGCCAGATAAACATTGGACACGTGTCCTTTAAACCTACAGAGAATTATCAGAACCTGTTTCACGGTAGGACTGTCTCTTTGGTACTGACTAAACGTGTTGAAAACGCCCCTAACAATAATACAAAGAGAGAAGGGTGGGTCCAAGACAAGAAACCTGTAATCGCATCTGCCTGTAAACTTCCAGAAGTTCAAAGACATTTGGGTAAAGGACTTTGGTTCAGTCTGTTGTTGCTGGTAGAGGTGGAACCTGTAAGCTCAGCTCAAGGTGTAAACTTTACTTAGTAAAGCAACTGTTTAGATGACAGATTCTGTCTGGTTGTGAAGCCGGTTCAGATGTGGTCCCAAGAGCATAGCTGCTTATCTGGACATTTTTTTTGCGTAAGAGACAAAAATCCTGTGAGAAAAGATATTATTACCAGCATGTCTAATGTGCTCTAGCCAGAAGATGACCACAAATACAGATAAATTAGAAATTTTTGGCATTTTTGGCTTCAGCCTAACCCAGAAATCACTAGTATAGGAAAATACAGAAATGTAGTTAAGACAAGCGATAAACTCAGGTGAATTTAAGGTCATTATTTATCCTAAACAGGTTGTTTCTATTGTCAGCAAGAAACAATTTAACTGACTAGCTCCCCTGAGCAACTACAGGACTTTCTCCAAAAGCCTGAGCAAATTACCCCATTACACCTTCTCTTGGTTCGCAGTGGAATTGAGAGCACAAAGACATCGGCCAAAGGCGTTCAGCAGTTGAGGGAATTTGGAGATTGTCCTAAAGCTGGGTTTAAGAGATCATAAAGCTGCACTTCCACCCTCCCCTTAGACACGGCATATGGTGCAGCCCTACGTGTTCACTATTCTGAGCAGCGTATGGTCCTGTTATTCTGCAGATCATAATTTAACACTTCACGCTGGAAAGCTCTCCACTCAATCCTACAAAATAACGTGCTAAATCAGGAAAGTTCACACCATAGTTTGCATAACAAATAATTTCCACAACTTCAAGGAATTCCTCTGAAAACATTTAAATCTCCCTCTAAATGTTTTAGGTAGAGACATCAAAAAGCACATCTCCGTGGAGAACATCTTTGTAAGTGCTGCTGTGCTTAACATGTTTGCACAGTTTTATGACTGATAGCTGGGTGCATGCAAGAACATCTAAAATAGGAAATTGAATATATAACTACTGTTATCATGAGCACAAATGTATAGCTCACCTCTTTGAAAACCTAATGCATACCTAGCTTTCTTTGAAAATGAGTAGATGGAAATGAAAAGGGAAA
>NW_010391901.1:0-14818 GCF_000710305.1 Buceros rhinoceros silvestris | reverse complement strand
TAAAAATAACTTTTGAAAAAATTAAGAAAAAAATTCTTTACTTTTATTCCTTTTTTGTATGTGTGACATCTAAGCATATCTAATTTCATAACAAAGGTAATGGAAATAAAAAATAATATTTGAATTATTTTGATCATGATAATCCCAATTGTTTTGAAAGTAAATTATATTTGAAAGTCTCTTCAGAATGTACTTACGAATTCATAGGAATGCTATTAAAATACAGCATTAATTAACATCCGTTTTTATAAAGTGCTTCTAATATTGTGCAAACAAGCAAGAGTTGAAAAGCTTATTTTTAACTTGTATCTGCATATGCAGTGTGATCATAGTGAGTTAAAAAAATACCCAAATAGCACTGGGAAATGAATTTTCACAGTTTGTTTCTGGTTGAAGACACACCAAAGTACCTGTCTTTAATTTGAGTAGCTGTGAACAAAAGGTACTTGCCAGCTTGCTTAGCATCGTATTTATATGCTCGTGTCAGTTCAGCCACGGGTGGAATACTGATGTGTCAATATTTGTTAGCCAAAATGATAATAAGTAACTGACTTGAAATAACTTAAAACCATCAGGAGCAATTGTGCAGCGTTGTATCAGCTTAAATCGGACCACGCCATATTTTATCTCTTCAAACGTGAAGCCAATTGGGCAGCATGCTAAATACTCCACGCTCAGCAGCAGAATTGCCGCAGGACGAGTTTGTGAGGAGAGACTTATTTAACCATCTGCCAGGCTTCCACAGCCTCCATTAACATCATGGACTGAGCAAGGGAGAGCTGGCTGGGGACAGACAACCTAGAGAGGCATGTATCCAGCCGAGGTTTAAATTTAGAGTCGAGAGCAACGTCAAACCCCCTCAAAATCTAGCTTTACTAATTGAGATCCTAATGGTTATGACTTTCAACTCTAGGTGATGGTTAAGTTCACCTTGATTTTACTCGTAACGTCTTGCTTTTAGTACCTGAAATCTAACCCAAAATTTTGCAAAATAAGTTATTTGTTCTAGTATCGAATTAATCTGGCATTCTGTCGAAGGATTCAGGATAAAACAAAGAAACTTAAGATGATTTAAAGAAAGAAACTCCTTCCTCCTCCTTCTTCTTTTTCAATTTATCTATCTCTCATATTCCAGATTACTCCTGTAAGTTTACACTCCGTGTATACAGAGCTTGGTCTAGCATGATATTAGACATGTAATCACCAGGTTAAAATTTTTGGAAGATACCCCAAATTTACCCTATGACTATTATAAAACACTCACAAGATACTCTGCATTTCATGACAAAGCTGGAGAACAAGCTGTAGTGGGGAGCTATTGTCGCTGCTGGAACACACACAGGAATGTCACAGAAACCGATTTGCCAAGATCTCTGCAACACCAAATGTTGTTTTTTTGGGTTCAGCTGAGTTCACGCAGAGGATCTGAATATGTAAGTCTCTAAAGCTCTGTAAATGCAAAGAGGATCTTCCTAAATTTCCCTCCCTGCTCACGCCCTGATCACATCCTGAGTTACACTGATACAGAAAGGAAGGGACTACCGAGGGGTCAAGACCCACAAGCATCCTCGACAGCTCTTTAATCTAGAAGACCCACAAAGCATCTGCTCCACACCTGCTGTAAACTCTGCGCTGCAAAATACTTGTCAATAACGAGCATCAGTAAATGACAAAGAGCAGCAAACTCTTGGTACCACAAGGACAAAGCAGGAGAGTTCAGGGCAGTTCACAGTTCTTGAATCCTATAACAAGAGCAGGGGACTTATTATGGGAAATCTTTACACTTACATCTTGTTTTAGAATTAAATCCCCTTTTAAAAAACCTTTTCTTTAAAGAGAGAAATCCTTGAACTGGTCAATTTTATCACTTTCTGGAAACAGTTATTCATGCATCTATTATGGTGGTAATAGCAATAACATGGTGGTTGTGATGCTCCAAAGATGTAAGAAATATGCAGTTTGTGGATGGAGATAATAGTTTTTATTAGATCAACTGATGAGACTGGAAAAAGACAGACAAGCCTTCACAAAGATAAGCCCTGCTTCAAGCTTTAAATGTAATAGACATCCTGAAGACACTGTTATAAAAGTTTGATATGATGCTTTAAAGCACTGCTCATTCTTAAGATCACTCAGGGACTCCTTCAGAAGCTGCAAGTCTTCAGAAGTGATCCAGGAAATGCTAAAGTACTCTGTACTTTTCAAAGGAAAAAAAAAATCGTCCTGTTGTGAAGGAACAGTAGGAAATGATTTTGCTGCTTTTTTTGGCTGAACACCTCCCAGGTTACGTGTTTGATTACCCTCCTCCATTTTAAAGGGTAATGTTTCCTGAGCCTTTACAAAGAAATAGCAGCCTGCGGAGGGCTGGGTTTGCTTTGTGAAGTGGTCAAATAACAGGTATCAAAACCTGTTCAAATAATTAATGTCAGGAAGAACGGCTGACAAGGGTATTAGAAGTTCAACGTTCACAAATGGTCCTAAGCAATGTCTGAGATGCGTCCAAGGAATTTAGAGGTGGAAGGAAGAACATTTAGCATTTCTTTGGTTTTGACCAAGCCTAGTCCCTACAGGAACAAAATGACTCTCAGTTCTGTGTATGTTCCTGACTCTACAGACTGCTTGGTGTAGCAGTGTGTCAGCACTGGTTTCCTCCACGCAGTCTCCTGCGGCCGAGAGAAGGGGTGGTAGAGAAGCCATTTGGCAGCACCGTGTCACTGGAAAATATCTGTGTGCAGATAGAAACTCTCACTTGCTGGTTTAAATTGTTTTTCAGTAGCTTTTGTATCACCAAAATAGCACAAAATATATTTACCCCAGGCTCATGTCCTAAAAATTTGTATGCCCACTAGGAAGGCCAAATGCACTGAAACCTTGAACGTGCTGAGGACAGTAAAATCCACAGACAAAATATTCTGGCCTCGAATTTCACATTCTTCTCCATCTCTCTAATTGTTTTGCACCATATTTTCTTGTTACTATATTTTCTTGTTCCAGGTTAGAGTACGTGGCTGCCTGTTCAGAATCATAGGGGTTTTGCCAGTGGTCTTGATGTGCAATCTCTGGACTTAATCTTCTCAGCCCTGAGATTCTTTCACCTAATAGTAAGCACACTAATATTTGCTTACCCCAGAGAAGTCACAAAGTTAGTTCACATATAAAAAGATCCAAAAATGGAAAGTATAAAGGAAATGCAAAGCAATAGCATATTTCTCATTTAAAATGAGTGGGTGACAAATTGCTCATCAGATTGTACAACTGGGTTGCTCTTGCTTGCTAATTAACCAGTCTGACATTATGTTTCCTCCCTCTTGCATCCACCCTGCCTCTGAACTAATCAGGGTTCAATGACAGCATCACTTATCCCAGGACACATTCCAATAATTAAGGTTTGGAGGACATCTTGCAAACTCCATCATACACCAGTACGATTTTCTCTCCTTCTACTGCTGTGTGTCTGACATGTGACAAGACAAAGCCCTGCGCTCATATACATAACAGCAGGATGCTTTCCCACCTTTTAATGGCTGACTGAATTTCTTCCCCAGCAACTCTGACAGTATGAAAGTGCACTGTAAAAATGACTGCGTCTTGAAAAGTGAAACCTCACAGCCTTGGGAACAACAATAATAATAAAAAAAAGTGTGTTGTCATAAGCTGCATCTATTGCTAAATACTCTTCCATAGGTATTTTTAGCGTAGGAATGCACGATCCCAGAAGCTGCGTTTTACAGCCTACACTCTCTCCCTCACGGCTACATCACTTCATTTGATTTCCTTGAACAAAAGCACATTTTGGCTTTGTGTAGGAAAGGAAGCATAGGTAGGGGCACCTTGTGCTCGTTTAGGGAGGGGAGGCAAGCCAGTAGGAATCCCTGTGACTTGATTGTTTTTTAAACCTTCATATGCAGAAGCAACAACAAATTGCCCAGCAATTGCTGGGCTTTCCACTGCTGCATGCTCAGAGCATCTTCATTAGCACTGACAGCGCTATTCTGAACTTCCCCACCAGTAACTGGCTGCCTGTCCTCTGGTTTTGTTAGCTCTGATTTAATTCAGACTCACAAGCCAACTGGCTCAACCTGCGCCAGGTCTGTAGAGACCGAACCTGAGCATAAGCTGGTCATTCCTCCTCAGATGCTTTCTCCGCTTCAGTTTACTTCCCAGGAAAAGCTGGCCTCTGAGCCAGGGAACAGTAGGAAGCGTGAGCACCTGTCTAAGCTGAAAGTCTAGGCTTCTCAAGAGCAAAGTTTGATCCCATGAGTTTTGTATGAAATTACAAGTTAAAAAAAATGACCATAGGAAACTTCAGAAAGGTAAATTATTTCACAAAATAGATTTAAATTTGCCATTTTAGCTAATCATCATTAGCTTTCCTGAAAGTGCCTATTTGAATGTGTCTACAGATACCCTTCTCTATGAAGCGTAAATGTCCTGGTTCTTCTGAAAAGCAGGTGGAGAGATCATTTATTTCCTCTTAGTACTTTATTCTGAAGCCACAATTTTCATCAGTATGAGAAACAACAGTGGAATTCTGGCTTTGATTCCTTCCAAAGAATCTTTTGCCATTGATTTCAATGCAATTATGATTTTGCCCATAGTACAATTAAGTAAGACCCCCCTCGAATTTCTGTGGGTACCTTTAGACTTAACAGTAAATTCTCCAAGGTTATTGCATATTCACAATCCTTGTCTTTAGCTCATCTGCTTCTTTTCAGAGTATCTAGTATTACAGTATACAGCATAATAAAATGAAATTTTACTTTATTTTCTGCCAGTTAGGTATGAATTACATCGTGATCACATCTCTTACAGCTGTGTTCCTTACAACTGTGTAGTGGTGGACGTGAGTGAAAATGACCTTGCATCAAACACGTGGCAGAGGACCTAGATATGTCTGTGGAGCTGGGAGAATATTGTGCATGTTGCATTGCAATGAGCCGTGTCTTACTCAGTAGGCTGCCACTGCTTCTGACATTGTATTCCACAATCATGCCACAGAAACCAGGAAAGAGGTTTCCTAAAGACTTTCCTAAAACCAGAAATTCATTGTGATGGACAGCTCTTCAGCTGGTATGAATTAGCAGACTTTGACTGACTTATGCAATATTACACTACTTCACACATTACTGTATCTATATAGCCTCCACCAGACACTTCAAATATATTTCAGAAAGCAAGGTAATACAAAAGATAACAAAAGATGATTTTGTGCCCCTAAGATCTCCTAATGTAACTTAACACAGTAGGTAGAAAATGGAAGTAGAGCTCAGGGTTATAGGAGCCTGAACAGACCTGTCCAAGGACATAGAGACAAGAGGAATTTCACCGAGGTCTACAGGTGTAGGCAGTATGGCTGCTGCCCAGAGCACAGCTACTGTCTTGAGCCTGAAGCTAGAATTGTTTCTTCTCTGCTGTCTTTTGCATCATCAGGTATTTGCTTTTTTTGGTCAAAAAAAAAAAAAAAGAAAAAAAAAGCAACAAATCCTCTGTTTCATATATAACTCTCAGGGTCACTTGCATAAAATGTACAAAAAGCACATTTTTGTTGATGGAATAGCCTTTTGCTAATGAGGTAATTAGTGACATTACAGCAGAAAAAAGGGGGGGATTTCTTTCTCCTTTTCTCCCTTTTTGCAAACCCAGTGAAGTGGCAAATTTTGTCGCATTTGCTGTATGTGCACAATATTTCAACCAGCTCTAGAAAGTAATGTGTTTTTTGAGTAGCTACTGTATTTGCTGAAACTAAGTTATAATAATTTGATGACTAGGAACAAGATTAATTCAAGGAAGTACTATTCTCATGACAATTGCAAAATATGGTAGGGGACAGAGTTAGTATGAAGAGAAATGTTTAGGGTATCTTACTGCTTCATCAATGAGATGGAAAAATATCCAGCAAGGATATTAGGGGGTTGTATCTCTTGAGGTGCAGCAAGGTAATCAGTTAACTTCTCTATAAGAAAACCAGGAGCTGCAATGAAAACTATCATCAGAGGAAGCGTGAATGTATATACAATAGAATAAAAACCGGTGAAAGATATAATTACATTAAATTATAGCAACTGCCATGTAAAAGTACCAATGAAAGTAACAAAAAGAATTGTCATTTCCTTTAGAAATGATGTTTGATAATATCACAGTGTCTTTACAGCTCCTCACGCATGGAGATGTGCCAGTTATCCAACATCTAAGAGAAAAACAAAGAGCCCTATTCCAGCCTCAGTTACCGTACAACTGGGAACAGCACTTGGCTTGTCAGTTAGGATGTGACAATCAAAACTAGAGCTCCTGCCTGAATGATCCTTGGAAAAGGATCATTTAAAAAATATAGCTATAACATCTCTCAATATAAATAATAACCTCCCGTAATACTAGAAAGAATTTTAATGAAATCATTCACAGATTAACATTTTCATAGTTTACATATATGAGACCAAATTTAGAGCAAGTGATATGCACATATGTTATGTAAAGGCCTAATATTCACTGAAGATAAGGAAGTACTTTTCAACTGCATGTACCAGAGAATTGGGATTTGAAGAGCTATAAATAGTTTGCTGAAGTTATGGAAGAAGAGAATTATAGCACAGAAAAAAAAAATATCAGAAGTAGCATTGGTATGAAAATTTTCTGTTCCCAGTCAGAATAAAACCCAAGTCTTTTCCTCCTGCCCCTTTTCTGTTATAAAAAAAGCACTTTCCCCAAATCAGATGCTGCTAGCTAACTGTTTTGGCACCTGGTTGGATGTGGGATACTATGGATTAAGATCCTGTGCAGTGTGGTTTTACAAAGACATTATGTATGAGATCATTCAGTTTCTTCTTTTGGAATAATTTTGTGCAAATGGAAGAACTTTATCAGCGTATTCCACATTTCAGCTGGTTATATAACCCCAGGGTTACAGCGCATCCCCCCAGCTCCACGGCTAGAGACACCCACCCACCCCAGCCTGTCTGACTGACGGGTCATCCCAGGATGCGTCCTGGATGTGAGGAGGAGCGTGTCTGCTGTTAATAAGCTTTCAGATGTTCTGGACTTGGCTTCCGTCTTACTTTGATCAGATGATACTAGTCATGAAAAAAAGCCACCTTTCCCAACAGACCTTGAAAGCATTATGCTCCTTGTAAAATGACGGTCTGGAGAAACTGGCTTTGCCAATCAGAAAGTCTTACAGTGTAAGACTGGTAAAATCCCCAAACAAGAGAGAACTGGACCCTTTTAATTTTTCTGCTATCTTGCTCACTGTTGCATATTGTTTCATCTGCATATACTTTATTTGTTGCATCCCAGCAGAAGTTTTAATCAGCAAAGTCCTAGTGCAAGTGTATTTTCTAGGTAGAAACCATGCCTTAGAAAACGATGCACAAGTTTCTTTAGCTTCATGTCAATCCATGTAAAATAAGTAGTAATGTTAAACTCACATGGCATGGGTTTAACACCAACGGTAAAGCTATAAAAAATGAGGGTATGGAATCTGAAATTCTCTCAGTCAAGTGGCTAAAACGTAACAAATTGAAGCTTGCAGAATCTGAATTGTAAAACTAACAGAGGTGTTAAACTAGCATTCCTTAGAGTTATTAATTGGCCTATTTCTTATAATGGCAAACAGAAAATCTTGGCTGTCCATCAGTGGTCAAGTCAGGTACCACAAGAGCAAGGAGAACACGCTGCCCAACAGAAAGCTCCTGCAACAGACCTTGGGCCTTATCGTTAGACCTTGCATGAAGCTGCACGGAAACAGTACAAAGCAAAGATCCAAATGTTAAAATGCAGTAAATATCTGATCAGGATAGTCCTAGCTGTCACGGTATTTTCTAAAATGAGAGTAGCGAGATCACATGTGGTATATAGTAAGCCGTTGCCCAGATTGTTATGCAGTTAGTTGTATTTACAGAGAAACTAGAAGCGTTGTGTATTAAGCATTTTACAATATGAGGTCAGATTAAAGCTAGGATAAATTAATAGAACTCAGTTAAAGTCAGAGGAATTGTGCCCATTAATTCATGGCACGCTGCAGTAACAATAACTTACAACAGGATGAAGAGAGACACCCATTCTTGTTCTACTAAAGAAATAATGGACTCTCTAATTTGCTGATTCAAAACCCGCGTATTTCATTTTAGAGAAGAATGCACTGGGTTGCACCTATCCACCAAATTTGTGAATATCTGTTTGTAATTTATTTTTTATGTGTTTTTATTGTAACAGCTGATAGCAAAACTTAGGAAGAGTATATGGTCCCACACAAGCAGCTGTGAAAAGATCTCCTAGAATTCAGACAAACGGCATGGTTAATAGACTACTCTTAGTGAAGAGAGAAAACATAGTGTCAATCATGCATGCTGACAGGGTGCAATTAACCCAGCATCAAATTGTAGAGAGATGGATGGGACCAGATGGTCCTGTTATCCTAACAAAGGATTACACAGCAAGTGTCCTTCGGAAGAAAGAGCGTTTTTAACATAGACCTTTAGAACAAAAAAAAAAAATGATGTGAACTAAAGAGACATTACAGAAAACGGAAACCAGCAAATGATGTTTTAAATATGAATTCCAATACTTAATTATGTGCTTTAAATAAAAATATGTTATTTTTTGATCATAATGACGTCCACTGAAATTTAGCCAAAAAGGTCCCTCAAGAGATCGACATCAAACCAAATCACTGAAAACAAAGTCAGCAAGAAACGATCAAAAATCATCATTCTTGCTGGTCCTGAAAAAATGCTTTCACTTATTAAGCTAAAACTGGCCAAACGCTGCTCCCTCAGTCTGCTGCACTTACGGGACATACATACTTTGAAACTAAATTTGAGAGCAGCAACTGTACAGAGAAGTGAGCAGGGCACCCTGAACACTTCCCCAGAGCACTGCCGTGACTGGTGTTGGGGTGGTGCGGTTAGAACCAAGTTAGAGCTAGAACTCTCCCCCTGTACGAGATAGACTATTAAGTATGGAAGAAATCAGGTAAAACAGGAAATAAGAGGAATCTCTAATAAAGTGAAATTCCAGCTAAATGATAGAACCATATTTCTTGAAAACCCCCCAGTTAGCATTCCTGTCACGTGAGAAGTGCAGAGCAATCGTGAAATCCCAAAGCCTGCGCCGTTCCTGGTATTAGAACAGTCTTAAACCTCGGAGCTTTCTGCTCTCTCTAGGGTCATATGATTTTCTTCTGAATATGTGGATCTAACTGCCTCACAAGAAAACGTTACATTGCAGATTCCAGGATAAGGAAAAGGCTGGCAACACACACAGGATACTACAGAAATTAGCACAGTACTGGATACGTGTCACAATACTAAATAATAGTAATAACGTTCACATATGAAGTTTTATATTTGATTATATCGACATAATTGTAATAATAGTTTTGTTTCCAATATTTTGGGGGAATTTTTATATGCTTCCTAGGAAAGTTTTAAAGCTTTCTAGCCTAAAAAAAAAAAAGGCACGAAAATGACTTACAAAGGTTGTAAATTGCAATCCATGATCACCTACTGAATCACTGAGGAAAATACTCTCCACAGATTCCCTCACTAATTGAAGACTAAGTAACCCCCGTCCTTCAGTCAACAGTACTATTATATCTTCTGTTCTGAAAATCAGGAAAACCCATGAGGAAACCACGCAGTCATGCCTCAATTAACTAGCTACGTGATGCCGGTTTGTGCACCTATGGCTCGGGCAAGTACGCTGTTATGTCTGTCTGTCTGAGGAACACTGGAGATGAGAAACTGATTCCTTCACGGTTATTATGTGCACTCGGGAAAATCCCAAAGCCTCCAGTCACTGTGCAAGACTCCAGAGCTGGTAAGACCTGCACTGTACATTAAATACTCTTTAATTTAGGTATCTGCCTTCCTTATTTTCATGGCCAAGCACCATTCTCTTCAGGTGCACACACATTCTGACTGAATTATTGCTAAGATCCAGACTTTCTACTGTGCTTGGTCCAGGGCTGTTACAGTATCTCCATCAAATTGGTTTTCATAAAGAAAAAAGAAAGAAAAAGAAACCAAACCAAACCAACCCCCTCCAAAAACCAAATCAAAAAAATCCCAGAAAAAATCCCCAGGTATATATCTATGATTTCTGAATGATAAAATATCTGCTGCTGACAGAAATGTAAATTCTAATTGCAAATAAGAAAAAAAAAGAGAGAAAACTTCTTCCTGAAGAAAGGTTTTCCACTTTGGTATGTCACTGTGGTACCTCACAGGAGTCGTAGTTCAGAAATGTCGTGGCAGCATTTTCAAGGGTAAGGGCGCTTTCCAGGTGGACATTTTCTGGGGTTATGATTCTCTCCTTTCCTAAATTCCACAAGGTCTAGACTTGTGCTAGTGGGTCAAGAACTGGCTTTCCTTTCCTTTCCTTTCCTGACATCATCTTGCACAAAGCCAAAGGAAATGTTTTGCAATGTAGATCAACGTAACCACAATTAAAAAAAAGTGACCTGCCAGATGCCTTTTCAAAATTATCCAGTCTGAAGAATATCAGCTCTTTCCCAACTAAGGAAATTATAAAAGATCTAATCAGGAGATAGAATATAGCCGTAGAAAATGCACATCAGCATACCTTAACGAAAGTAAAATAAATCTTGAAAGTTTAATATCCCCCTTTCTTGGGCCTAAATAGGCCCCTTTGGAAAACTATTTTATTGTTTCTCATTAAATTAGAATTGTGCTGAGATGCCACTATCTACCATTTCCTATTATTATTAATGTAAAAAAAAATCACTGCATATTCAGCATTTCCCCAGTTAAAAAGAGACAGAAAGAAAATCTGAGTTGTGTTTTTTCTTAATTCGTGCTAATTTAAAAATGGAAAGTTCTTTGCTTTTTTCCCCTAGTTTGCATCTGCATTTGAAGATAGCAATATTTTCTAATGATAATTAAGAACCTTTAATTTATTGGTTTATTACTTCTGTCCCACATTAACAAGCTCTTACAGAAACAGCTCAGAGATACCACATGTGTGAATGTGCTTAATTCCTCTCTCATTAACCTCAGAAACACGTAGTAATTTCTAGGCAACTCAGCCCAGAAGTGCCTGGATTTTCTTTGCTTTTCGAGTTGTTGGTAAAAGTAGTAGCTTACAGTACGACCATGTGTCCCGAGTCTGTTGCCCACTGAAATTTCAGCTTTCGTGACCCTCTTGCAGTTAGCAATTACTGCTATAAAAAGGAGCTTGTCAAGTATAATAATTTACATATTAGGGTATGTTCTATTAACGAAATGTTAATATTTTTGTGTAGCTTGCTCAAGGCAGAACGCTGGAATCAGGTTGGCATTTTTATCAGGAAAACAGAAAGTGACAGAGATATGCATATGGATAAGATGGAATTCTCCCAGTAAACGCCGAATACTCCCCTTCATAACGCAGTAGTAGGAGTTAGCGTTTCTAATTTGCCCAAAGACTCTTCTCTTCTTACTTGCTAGCAAAACACAGTCGCAGAAGTTTTTCAGACATTTTTGGGTTTTGCTTATTTTTAAACATTCATTGAAGTGAGCATGAGTCAAGTCAGGGCACACAGAAGAGCTGGAGAAAGGGGGGAAAGGAATGACTCTCTTGCCCAACGGGCAGTGGATCAAGGTGGGCACAGGGCAGGGACCACGGTTCGGTTTACGTCCTTGGATTACTTCTACTTTCTGTTCAACAAGACATGGCTTAATTATTGGGCTTGAGGATTAGGACTGGGAGCACTTGCTTTTGTTCCAGTCCTGGGACCCCATGGGGGAACAGCGAGCAGTTGTAGGAACTGCTGGGGCGGGGAGAGGGGGACCGACCATGCTCTGAAGTGAAGAATGCGGGTTGAAATCTCAAGGTCAGGGAATAAAAGAGCTGCAGCCTCATCTCCTCTAGGACGTAGTGAAGGTAACCATGAGATTCAGGGATTCCTTCCAAAGACGTAGTGTGATCCCTCACAGCACAAACGTGGTATGGCAAAAAGCAGCAGATTTTCTACAGAGTAAGCAGCAATAGCCTGCGGAGCAGTGCACGCTGGGATGAATGTAAGGCTGACTTCAGAGCTCTATCCCAGTTTAGCAAGTCCCAAGTCTCAATTCCCCATCAGTTCCCAGACCCAGAATTTCACACTGCCAAGAGATGCAATATTTGATGCTTTTTTTCCAACAAACAGCACAGCTCTCTGCAAAGCCCCCAGGAGGATCTACAAACTGCTCCGGTCACTGAGAAGCAACAGTTCTGCTTCTGAACTCAGTATGCAGGTGGCCACAGCAACAATGTTGTCATTGCTTAAAAATCACAGCCTGGCAAAGTTCACTCGGGTTGATGGAGAAATCTGCAGTCACTCTTACTTGACTACTAATTCTTATAAACTCCCTGCTCTGTGCCACAGGGAGAAGGGTGCTCCGCCTTGGACTATGCGTATCTAAGCTTCTAAAGCTGCTACTTCCCGCCCTGGCAGAATCTATCTTTTAGGATCCTGTGGTCACCCTGTAAATTTGATGTCGCCTCTAGTCCATTATTTGGAAAATAATTTAGAATTGAAGCACACTTTGTCACCCCTTTTTTGGGGGGCTGTTAGAGAACGTTGGGGCATCTGCACCTGAAAAGATAACGGGGCTGATCACGCAAGTTCATTAGTGTCTAACCCACAGTTCAGTGGCTGTGTGCCACCGAGTTTCTGCTCGAGCGACCTCGACAGGCAGCGGTGTAGTCATATGGAGTTTTTAATAAGTGTCAGAAAACCTGAAGTACTAACGTATCCCTAATGTTACTTTTTGGCATCGTTATCCACTAGAGATGAAAGAATGAAATTGAAATGTCTGTTTCCAGAAAAAAAGAAATCTCACCTGGGCTGAGTGTGAGGGAATGAATGGCTCAAGAAACCTGCATTAGGATTAGGTTAAATCCCTTCCAACTCACTTGCTCGAATCCAGCAGGGGTCAATTGGAAATTATCACTATTTGACATCCACAAAGGCATATGTTCCGAAATAGGCTTTTTAGTTGCCTTTTGGGATGAGTTACGAAAGACCAAAGAAATGAGTTGTTGGCTTCACTGCATTAGTATTTATTATGTCGAGTGTTGACATCGTGCCCTGTGCGATAGGACATGAACAAATAAAGAGACTCTGCTGCTCTCAGCGTAAAGCACAAAGGCAGAGATGCAGGGGCAGCAGGGATCCCTGAGACGTTCGGGAGCCACCGGTAACCCGATCTTTCATACACACAACAGCGATGAAAACGTGTTGATCCGTGTGACTGAAACAAGCGCGCTGGACGGCGGGAGGAAATCTGCGTGCTGCTGCCCCACCAGTATGTGTTCTGTGCATAAGTCAGCAACACCTCAGCCTCACCATGAAGCCAATATTCCACGTTATAACTTCGTAGAAATACTTCAGTGAATAGTCTCAGAATAATTAGAGTATGGAATAAATTATACTTTAATTATATTTTGTTGCTCTAGTGCAATTAGCTTGATTGTCTTTACTAAAAGTCAAATTACAAACGTGTGAGGAACGCCCCAAATTTGACCCTATATTATATGGCAGGTATGTATTTAGAAAGACATTCTTAAACCATTATTAGTGTCATTTTGGTGGTAAGAAAGTTTTTGATATACGTATATTTAAAGGCTATCCTAGCTGAAAGTTTTTGAATTAGAAAAAAAAAGAAACTATATCTGTCTTTGACCAAGTGAATATGATAATTTTAAGGAAGGAATTTTTTTTTTTTTACTATTACGCTTCACTGAATAATTCGTATTAAGCTATACTTTAAATCAGCATTTTCTCAAATTGAAGAACAACTGATGCTAAAGTATCTGGTAGATTATAATACTTGTAATTTGCATAAAAATAAAAAAAATCAGTTTCTCACTCCTATTCTTTCTACCAAGGATTTCTAAAACCAGTGGCTAGGAAATATTGTTGGTTTTCAGACCACACTTCATCTAATTATACAGAAGCATATCCACAGAATTGCAAGGGTTCATGGAAGGGATAATCAAATCACAACCGTTCAGAACGAGAGAGAAGCTCAATGTGGAACTGCTGATACAGCAATTTAATTACAGCAGTTTAGCAGCAACTTCTTTAACAGATGCCACAGGTTTAACATTTTTGGGTACAGAAAGGGATAAAATGAACCATCAAAACAACCACAAGAGCAGATGAATACCCAAGTCAGCTCTTCAGGAAACACCTTTCCCCTCCCCCTCCCCCTCCCCCAGTTACATTCAGATTTTCTTGGAAAAAATTCATTTCCAAGTGCCCAGCACAAAGCAAGCGTCTACCTTGAGTTAATTCAGATCAGTGGGACTAAAGGTAAACTAACCATTTCATTTAGGAAAATATTAATGATCTCAAACGTATTTCTAGAGATATTTCTACATTTATTTATGTAGAAGTAGAAAAGGCCTTTATTCTCAAAATTGAATCTTTATGACCAAAGCCATCATAAATATTCTGACTGATTCAAAAGAGTTTTTGTTGATTCTCATGTTTGAAATAGATTTTTTTTCCACCCTTGTAATTTTCTTCTTTTCTTTTGGAGTATTAAAACAGTGCAACTAATTAAGGTGAAAATTAATCTAATACCTATTCTTTTAAGACAGGTATGTGCTGCTGCTCATTTCATAACTAACCTTTATTGAAAATTTGTCCCCAAAACCTTAAAAGCTGGCAAAGATGAACCTCTGAGTTCTACCTAGAAGCTATCTGGAAGTTACACTGATGACAACATTTAGCACTTCAGTGCTGCTGCTTCTTATGGAAAGCGTGGCAAAAAACTTATTTCATTCCTGTATATTTTTTAAAAATAAATAATCAATTATTATTAAACAATATAAA
>NW_010391900.1:1558-1869 GCF_000710305.1 Buceros rhinoceros silvestris | reverse complement strand
ACTTTGGAGGAGGGGGCTGAGGGGTTCCCTGCACACTTGGCCGCGGCAGCCCCGAAGGCATCTGGGGTCAGGTACTTCTCATTGATCTTCAGGTTGGTCCTTCCCTTCACTGGGGATGGTGGAGGTGGTGAGCAGACCTGGCACCAGTGGGCGCCGGCGACTTGCACCCGGGCACCGGGAAGCCTGTACCCACCTCTGCAGGGGTCATTCTTCACCAGGAACTCGTCCAGCGCAATCCAGCCCCCGCCAACTCGCACCATCAGGGTGCTGCGCAGGATCCGCACCATCCGCAGCTGCTGGGACTCCCCGAA
>NW_010391900.1:942-1144 GCF_000710305.1 Buceros rhinoceros silvestris | reverse complement strand
CAGGGCAGGGTAGGGTGGCAGGGAGCCAGGGAGGGGGTGCCAGCACCCAGATCTGCCCATCTTGGTCCCCTCCACCTCGCCACCCCCCTGCGGCGGTCAGGGATCCCACGGGACACGGGGAGGGGCCCTGTCCCCGCTGCTGCAAGGCGGGGACCCATGGGACCTTGTCACCAGTGTTGGGGCAGGCCCATGGCCCCGGGGT
>NW_010391900.1:0-767 GCF_000710305.1 Buceros rhinoceros silvestris | reverse complement strand
GGGTCGGCACTTACCCGATACCTGTTGGCGCTGATCTGCTCCACCTGGAAGCGCTTGGCGCAGTTGCACTGGGCCACTTGCCGGTTCACCTGGGGATGGCACAGGCTGGGCTCAGACCCACAGTGGGGACGCCCGCCCTGCCCATACCATGCCAGGGGACACACCGCAGCCTGGATCTGGTCAGCATCAGCGGTCCGGCGCAGCGGGTCGCGGTTGGGGTGCAGGGCACTGACAAACTCGTAGTAGTCGATGAAGCCGTCGCCGTTCATGTCGAAGATGCTGGCCACAGCGTTCATCTCCAGCACGTTGGTGGGGAACTCTGGGGAAGGGAGGGGATCCTCAGCCCCCCATGCCCTGCACCGAGGCCAGGCGGCACCACACCCCAGTTCCCCTCCAAGGGCATCGCGGCTGCAGACCCCGTCCCTCCCCATCTCGCTGCCCCAAACGGGGCCGTGGAAGCCCTGTGGGGTGCCCCAGCCCACCCAGCCCCCTGGTGGGGGGACACGCACTGGAGGCCAGGACACTCTCGACGAACTCCCGCTGCGTGATGCGCCCGTCCTGGTCCCTGTCGATGCCTCGGAAAACATCCAGGACACGGGACTTCATCTGGCTGATCCACTGCATGTACCGCTTGCGCCAGACCCCGAAGTCGAAGTGAGCAAATTCCTCCAGCTCGGATGAGGCACGGACCAGAATCAAGGGCAGAAAACCCCCCCAAGACCCCCGTCACGTCAGCCTGGCAAAGGAGGCTCTGCCCACGACCCCCG
>NW_010391899.1:12729-25666 GCF_000710305.1 Buceros rhinoceros silvestris | reverse complement strand
GAGCAGCTCAAAACACAAACAGCCGGGAGCCCAGGGGTGAGGTGCCAGCTGTGGCAGATGCCAGCCAGCTCTCACCACAGGAATGTGCTCACCGAGCCACAGCAATCAAAAAACATTAGGGGAAAGAACTTCCTTTTATTGAACGTCTGTGCCTGAAGAAACGGAGCCGAGAAGCAGACACCTTTCCCCCAGTAGCACTGCCCTGCTTCCACCCCACCGCAGGACCGACAATAACCCAGCATCCACCTTAACCTCTGCTGCAGGCACTGGGCTGGCGGGGAGCCTTCGGGGTGGGCACAGCTTCCCACCTTGCACTAGCATCGTGGCAGCCTCATCACGGCACCTTTACGAGGAAGCTACAAGTCTTCACGCCTGTCCACAGCCACAGCTCACATCCCTGCAGAGAGAGTGTCCCTGTCCCCAAAAACCTGTGGTCTCAGCCAGCCAAGAGGTAAAGGGAGGAAGAAAGGGAAATTTATCCTCAGAGGAAGAAAGATGAGAAGATGGTTTGAGCAGTTTAACTTCTGAAAAGGGTCTTGTTCCAGAAATACACATGGGTGGGATGTATTTATGGATGGAGTTTGCAAGGCCCTCACCAGCTTTTTGCTCCAATCTGAGCCACGCTGGCAGAATCTCTGCAGAAGCAGTAAGCTGTTAGCTGGTATTTTTTGCAAGGGGATGGGAAACCCCAGGATCAAACCTCAGCTGCACTCAAGGCAGGGAGCATGGATACACTGCCTAGCTTCAGTGTCCAGCAGAAACAGCTGGGTTTTGGCTATCACCCATCAGTTGCTCTTGTACAATACAGCTGCTACGTAACTGCAGGAATTGTTCTTCAGGTGATTACAAATAAGACTAAGGTGGTTGAACCTGCTCAGAAGGGAAAAAAGAAAAAAAAATCATCAGTGGACAGAAGATGCTTTAGAGGTAATTTTTTTCATTTCCAATCATTCACCCAGCTCCCTGTCTGAGCTTTACGAGCAGCACACACTTCAGGGGTACTCCGAGTCTCCACCAACCTGGAGAGGCAAAGGAGGAGAACGTGGAGGGTTCCTCTGCCTACCTCCTCTTTTGCTGTCTCCCAGGTCCTGACCAAGACACACCGATCTACTCCCGAGATCAAAGCACATGCATGACCACTGTGGTGCCTACTGAATCAGGCATAATCAAAACCACCATTGTTTTGACCAAAGAGTTTAAATCCTACACTAACAACAGCAGCAAGCCCTGCAGAAGAACCCCCCAGCAGGAGCCAGGAGCACCTACAGTCAGAGCATCTCTCCGGAGACGAGGCAGGAGAAGCCCTTGGTGCTGAGGTGAGCGATGAGGCCCCGGCTGCTCGACAGCAGGGTGTTGCACCTCAGGGCTGACAAACACTGGAAGCCTGACATGGCCTGGTTTGCACCGAGGTCCCACATTACGTCATCCTTTGGCCAACCCCATCTGCCCCACAGGCTCACCAGAACCAATGTTCACACCACAGAAGCCCCTTTTCTACCCCAAATCCGTCATGCAGTGAAAACAGCACTCAGACTGACAGCCGCTAGGCAGTTTGCATAACACGGTCCAGAGCATGCTTGGCGGCACTGGCTGATTCCTCAGTGCAACAATGGAAAAACCCAGAAATCTCGGTGAATAAGCCAGTCTGTGTCCTAAGTCAGCCCTTGGATTTCCTCCCTTTCTCGAGCCTGTCTCGCCTCTGCAAAAGCTCCGCTGGGGCTCTGCAGCCAGCCTTGGGAGCAGAGATCTCAACAAGCTCACAGTTATGTGCTCGGCTCTCGCCTGTTTGCTGCAGCCAGGAACTGGCTGGAAATCAGTTCAAAATGTTCCACTTCCAAACCCCACCCCACAACCTCTGGATCTCTCGCTTCGCACTCACCGAAGCGGGCGCTGGGGCTTTTAACCGCTTCTCTATTGGGAGGGCAAAGGACATCCCCATGGCTGTTAACTCCACTTTACCGCTGCTGCCCCAGGGCAGGAACCCAGGCAGCCCCTGTCTCAGCTGCAGCAGCGATTTCCTTGCTCTGCTACCCCACCATCCCTCTACCAGTGCCCACAGCTTGCCCTGGGCACAGCTTCATCTCAAGAGACACAGGCACCGCCACCCACCTCACCCGAGCCGGGCACACAGCAGGGCACCGCTGTCTGGCATTTCATGCCCACCAGCCCATGCCCCACCGCGGGCTCTGCCAGTGCCCCAGCCCTTGCTGGAAGGCAACAGCCACTGCTCCATGGTGCCACGTGCTGAGAGAAAACCCTTCGCACAGGTCTCCTGACCATGACCATGGATGTGTCATGCTCAGCTGCTCAGAAAAGACGCAGCAGAAATTAAGACAGGTTTTGCTCTCTCTTTCTTTGCAAATTCTAGGTGCAGTCTAGATCTGGAAGTCTTCAACCAAAATTTTGCACTGCAAGAGCAACTACAGCGCTGTTGGCCTTTGGCATGGCACGTTTTGCTCCCATCTTCTCCTGTCCCTGCTCAGGCAAACTGCTGTGAAGTCAGCCAGACAAGAACCATCCCCCCCCAAACTTTCCTCTGTCATACCAGGACAAGGTGCTTCTCCCTAAACCACCTACAGCTGAATACAGCCCAGGAGCCCGCTCAACGCTTCAGCACGAGGCGGCTGTGGAGCACAGCAGTGCTCCCTGCTACGCCGCTCAATCCAAACAGGTTGTTTTTCCCCCACTGGTGAATCCAGCAGGCTCAGAGAAGTTCCCCAGAGAGCACATCTGCGTTTGTTCTTCCGGACCATTTGCCTCCCTGTCGCAGAGAGGAAAACTCCCTCCGCACAGTCGCTTCGGCAGCTCCCATCTTCTCCTGTCCCTGCTCAGGCAAACTGCTGTGAAGTCAGCCAGACAAGAACCATCCCCCCCCAAACTTTCCTCTGTCATACCAGGAACTTGCTTCTCCCCAAACCACCTACAGCTGAATACAGCCCAGGAGCCCGCTCAACGCTTCAGCACGAGGCGGCTGTGGAGCACAGCAGTGCTCCCTGCTACGCCGCTCAATCCAAACAGGTTGTTTTTCCCCCACTGGTGAATCCAGCAGGCTCAGAGAAGTTCCCCAGAGAGCACATCTGCGTTTGTTCTTCCGGACCATTTGCCTCCCTGTCGCAGAGAGGAAAACTACCTCCGCACAGTCGCTTCGGCAGCGGGGCCAGGCAGGACCGCGGACACTCCTCTGCCTGGTGCCAAGGGGTTAAGCTCACAGCAAGTTCCCAAAGCCAGTTGCTTCCAACTGGCTGCTGCCTGCGGTTTGTGGGAAGGGATTTTGCTTTTTAATAACATTATAAATAGGGCTGTGTTCAGCATGCTGCAAACCCAGTTACTCTCCCTCTCCCACCCATCTCCATCCTCCTCCTCCTGCTGCTTCTCTTCCCACCACACTAATTCCAGATCTGACCATGAATCGGTCAGCCTTGCTCCTCAGTGTCCTCAGCCTACTGACGTGTCTTGCCTCCATCGTGCAGGCATGTCCCCCGAGCTGCCACTGCCATGGTGGAGACCTGCAGCACGTCATCTGCGACAATGTAGGGTTGAAGAAGATCCCCAAGGTGCCTGAGCAAACACGGCTTCTGAACCTGCAGAAGAACAACTTCCCCGTTCTGCCGACCAATGGCTTCCGCGACATGAAAAAGCTGATCTCGCTGCATCTCCAGAGCTCACACATCAAGGAAATCTCAACTGGAGCCTTCCGGGGGCTCAAGAGCCTGGTCTACCTCTATCTCACGGACAACCAGATCAGTGTCATAAAGCCAGGAGCCTTCGATGACCTCTCTCAGCTCACCTACCTGTACCTGGACAAGAACAAGATCCCAGACCTACCTAAAGGGCTCTTCTCCCCTCTTGTCAACCTCTTCATCCTGCACTTAGGTAGCAATAAAATACAGGACCTGAAACCAGGTGCCTTCAATGGAGCTAAAGACCTGCGCTGGCTCTTCCTCTCCGACAACTCCCTCACCAACCTCCTACCTGGGGCCCTGGAAGATGTAGAAAACCTCGCTGTCCTCCACCTGGACAAGAACCAGCTGAGCAGCTATCCTGTGAACGCGATGAGTAAGCTGAGAGTGCTGGAGGAACTGAAGCTTTCTCATAACCCAATTGAAGTCATCCCTGACAATGCCTTCCAGTCCTTCGGGCGATACCTGCAGACACTCAACCTGGACAACATGAAACTGAAGAAGGTGAGTCCTTTCTCCTTTCATTTGCTCCAGACAGGGCTTGATTTTCTTCTCTTCTACAAAGCCCTCAGTTTGCTGTCCCTCCCTTGCAGAGGAGAGGGGAGGCTCTACAGACAGCGAGGCACTGGCCAGCTGATACCACCCCTGACGTGGCCCAAACAAGGGATGAGAGAGAGTACTCCACCCTTCAGCTGAGTTATTTTATGCAAAACCAAATTACGTGGAGCTGATCAAACTCCTTGGAAAGGCGGCACATTCCCGCCCAAGCTGGAGGTGACAGCAGTCATTGAGAAAGGTATTTGGGGTGCTCCAGGACAATTAGCAACCTTCCATCATCCTAGACACAAGGTGGGAGATGAGAGGTGAGCGTCTGCCTCCTTCTCGAGGGACTGAAGGGCACTGCCACCTTGCAGAGCTTCGTTCAGCCTGGGTACCTGTTGGGTTGGGAGGGGAAGACTCCTCGGGCGAGCCGAGAATAGCAGAGGTTTCCCACCCACCCCTTGCAGACAGGTAGGCACACGGACCTGCACCTTCACCTCCCCCCTCGCCTCCCAACTTTACACGTTATAAAGGAAGGTTTGTTTATTGATGCTCTCTCAAGGAACTCTCGCAGCATCTTACAAAGGGGCCCTGTTCCCACTGGAGAGGAGGAGGGACATTCAGGTATCCCGAATGGCCAAACAACCCCCTTCTTTCTCCATGAGAAAGCATGATCCCCAGGCAGGAGCATCACGCACAGGGAATCGCTTGCGTTAGGACTTCTGAAACACCCCAGACACAAGCACAGTGTGAAAGCAGCAGCACCTTGCTGCAGCCTGATGTCCTAGGTGCACCCCGCACGCTGGAAAGGGAGGGAGCTGCAGGAAGAGCACAACACCCTCCCTGGGATGATGCTTTGCCAGAAGCCCAAAGACAAAGGGCATCCAGGGAAGGCAGGCCAGGGCTTCCTGGCAAAGCAACACCCACCACATGCAGGAAGATGTGATGAAAAAGAGAATGTCTTAGCAACAAAGAGCAGCTGAGTAGCTCACAGGGATGAGCACATCACCTGAAAGCTACCAGGAACAGAGCACAGAGGTTTTCAAGGGGATGTAGCATCCCAAAATGCTCAAAACATGGAATTACAGCTCACCCAGGTGGAGAACAGCACTATCTAAATCAGCCTGGTAGCACTTGGGCAGTATTTAAGCCCTGGTCCACTCTCAGGACTAACCTCTCCAGGATGAGAATAAGCAAACTTAACACTCGAAAACAATCTACTGACCTCTCTAGGCAAGACCGCAGACATGCTGCCACAGCACTTTTGTAGACTCAGTTTTGAGGCACTTTCATCATGCACAAGTCAAAAATCACAGCTTAAATGTTGTTTACCAGCTGTAGAGACATCAGAGTCCCAAGTGAGATGTTGAAGAAACCAGACTAACACATCATGCTGGGGTACTGCAGGGGATTAAGTGTCCTTGGATCGACCAAACAGCAAGGGTTAACAATTCTAGCCAGCAAAAAAGACTTTCTTCTTCTCAGTGACCACCTGACCTTTAAAGGCTCTTCTGCAGCCAGATGCCTCCTTTCCCCTCACAGCCCAATATCCAACCAGTTTACAGGATCAGCACTAACAGGGGTGGCTGCTGCAGCTTTGGGGCTTGCGTTCTTTTCCAGGGAAACAAAGCTCCAATCCCAGGTCAGAGTTTTCTCTTCAAATCCTCAAAGGCCTCGTATCCAAACAGCCCACGCATGAACTTTGCACTGCTGGGAGACATCTAATCACAGAGGCCTCGTGACCTAGGAAATCTCCACCAAATGCTTTAAATGCCGCCAGCATCTTGGCTGCAGCTCTCTCTCCTTCACAAAAATGCCGTCCTTAGCTGTTCTCCACATAGCTGCAAGCTTTTTGAGCCGATCAAGTGCAAATCCCTTCCACACGAATCTATCTCATTGAGCAGAACAAGGTGAGCCCACCACCACGGACCCACGCCAGCCACCTGCAGGGCTGTGGCCTCACGGGCCAGGACCCACCATGAACATCAACACGAAACCAGGCAAGGCAAACCCTTATGTACACCCTTCTCTACATATTTATTGCAAAATAAACGACAGCAGCAATCCTCCATCTAAATAAGGGGAAAATCACCCCTTTCTTTCCAAACGCACGCTCTGGCAGGGAGCGCAGCAGCTGTAACCAGCAGCTGTGAACTCTTCTCATGGGGCTGAGAGAGGAATGAGCAGCTGAGACAGTACCCCACTGTCCAAACCGGAACGCGGCCAGGCCTCCGCCTCGCTGCACGGCGTGCCAGCACCTCTCCGAGCAGCTCCGCTATCAGCACGGTACGACTTACCGAGGTCAGCTCGGTTGGGACCGCGGAGGCCAGCCCCGCTGACTGTCCAACAGCTACAGGACTCAGGGAGCCTCTGAGCTAAGCTCTAATCCTATCCAACGGTGTTCAATTTGCAAGATGACAAAAGTTCACCGCTTAAAATAGCGTATTTCCTCCGTCAAGCTTTTCAGCTGAGAGAGCTTGAACACTGCCTGATGGTCCCGTCCGCAGCGCGAGCTTCTGGGCAGAAATGGGAGCACAGGTCCTGCCTGGGGGGGTTCTCATAGACTTAACAAGCCTCCTCTCCACCCTTTTATCTTTCCCTCTGCTTTGAGGAGGGGGAGAAATGATTTGTCATAGGCAAGAGGAGCTTTGTGCTTTGTCAATGACCCCCTCCAACTCATCACCCCCAAGGAAGTTTATGTCAGGGACCTTAGCTTCGAGAAGAAACTTTCCAACCTGAGTAACCACGGGCTGAAAAAAGCCAGGGATGAGGCCTCAGGGAAGAGAGGAGAGAGCTGCAGAGGCAGATCTACAGCCTCTCTCCGATCTTTGGCAGCTTTTTTAAGGGAGGCTTTCCCTTAAAGCCTGCCTGTTAATCAAGAAAAGACAGATCTTGCAGCATCCCTCACAAACAACCCGCTGGAAACGCGAAAAAGCAGGGGAGGTTGAGGTGCTAGAAACCTGCCTCTATTTCTGCTCTGCTCAGATGCCAAGTGTAACTTTCCACTCAGAGCCCCTGGGCACTGCCAAAGTCTACAGCCCCTTCAGACGCCACAAACACTCCTTCCTTCAGCCATTCCAGGACAGGCAAGGCAACAGGCGCTGGAGGACTTCCAGCCCTGGAAAGGAATACACCCAGAAAATATCTTCATTTAGAACGCAGAAGTATGGCTCAAAAATAAAGAGGGCTGCCAGAGGGAACTTTATTTAGGGATGTGACTGCAAAGATAATCCCACGTGGATTTGGGATGTAGTTCTCTCCAGGCAGGAGGCTCCATCATCCACGGGCCCACCAGCCTGACGCCTCTTGTAGGTGTCCAGGGCTTCCAGTAAGCCAGGACCACCCCTTCTCCTTCTCTTGCTCCCTCCACGCTTACATCACCAAAAATCTTGAATGGAGACACTCAGGTTTGAAGTCCCCGACTCAGTGTTCCTCACCAGAAACCTTTGTGCTTTAGTTTGCAGACAACGCATTTGCCAGCGTGACCGGGCTGAAGACCACTCACCTGGAGAACAACCGGCTCACCCAGCTGCCCCGCAACTTCCCCTTCGACAAAATGGAGACGCTGACGCTCTCCCAAAACGCCTGGCACTGCAACTGCCAGCTCGCACATCTGCGCAAGTACGGCGCCGCACGCCCCTTCCCTCCCCACGTTCCTGGGGTCCCCTTGGGGGTCCCCCGAGCTGTGCCAGACAAGAGGAGGCTGCTGAAGGCTGCACTCATGCACAGCAGCTCTCTCCACAGCCTGCCCTTTCTGTTTGTGGTATGAGTGTTGTCCGCGATGGTTTGTACCTCTTGTAACCTCCCCATCTTCTTCCTCCCCGTGTCCCAGGTGGCTGAAGGGCAATCGCACCCGCACCGACGACACCTGCTCCACGCCCGCACAGTACCGGGGACAGTCCATCAGAGACACCCCAGCCCTCCGCACCTGCAAGCTCCCCACCAAGAGGTCCAAGAAGGGAAGTCGCCATTAAACACGTAAGATGGTTCATTTTTAGATGAACCTACCGCAAACCCTGATGCCACCAAAGGTACCAGGACATCAATCTCTGACTAAAGTGACACTGTGGTTTAGCTCAAAACTGCTCATCCATTCACCCACCGATGCCTCTGCTCAGAGCTGCTCCATCTCCCGGCAATACTGGGCTCCATGTCCACCCAGAGCAGACAATCTGCCCAGAGCATCAGGGGTGGATGTTGTAAAATCAACATGGGGCTAAAGACAGGCCTGGGACAGCAAGTAAGGGTGAAACACGTAATAAAGTGTCAAAATGAGGGTGGGCTTAGCCCACCCTTACCCTGAGCTGGGACCACACACGCTTTACTTTCCTAACCAATTGGAGATGCTCAGCCTTTCGCCCTAGTAAAGATCTCCGAGTCCAGTTTGAAATCCAGAGCAGAACATTGCTGGGAAGTCTGGCCCAGGCTGCCCAGCCCCTAGGAAAATAGATGTCTTCCACGAGGAGCAGTTCCCAGCCCAGCACCTGCCTTTCAGCAACTACAATTCCCATCCAACACACTCAGGGATTTAAAATCAAGGGCTGATGCCTTGTCCCAGGAGAGGGAGTTCTGAGAAAGCAAATATTTTTTGAATAAAATGTTTCTGGGCCAGAAGGTGATTCAGAGACAGGGCTGACTTTCCCTTGAGCAACGAGCTTGCTGACATCTACCAACCCAAACAGCAACTGTGAAAACTTACCACACAAACACCTTCCACAACTGGAAACTACTGGGAGTATTAAATTCAGCGCACGGAGTAGCAAAAAAGCCCCAACTGTCATCACTCCATTCCAAATATTTTACTTTTCCCCATCCCAGGAAGAGGTCTGGAGCTTGTATGGATTCCAAAGGGTGAGCCTGCAAGTTTGTCAGCTCTTGGGAAAGGGACCTTTGCTCACTTGCTAACTAAAATGCAGCGAACAAGGGTGGTCACAGTGCCCTTTCGTAACAGAAAGGACGAAGCAGGAGCTTGAAGCCCAGCTATGGCCGTTTGGTCCAGAGTTCATAACAGGACGGAGAAAGTAAATCTGTGACCAAAACGTCAGGGATGATGCCAGCTGCTCTGCGCCTTCCTGAAGTGGTTATTTCTCTTGCAGGGCCAGAGGGTTTATGGATTAGAGATGGAAATACCAGTCGTTCCATACAGGGCGGGTAAAGTTCCGCTCTAAGATGGAAAAACATCAGTTTTCTAAACCACAATACTTAAATGTATTTTAATTACAGGTCTGGCCCTCCTTAACCTTCTTCTCTCCCTGTCTAAACTCAATTCCAGTTCAGTCTTCCGTGACGAGATAATAATACCTGTTTTTTTCTACAGCATCTTCCTTCCAGCTCTCTCAAACAGGTGTGCAAGTGTTAATGAAACAGAAAACTATTTATTCCACTCTTGCAGAGTTCAAACCTCGGTACTTACAGGTGTCAGTGCCAAAATTCAGGCATACAAACCTGCTGCAGTGTGGTGAGCACGATTTTAAGGACTAAGAAGAACCTCTGCAGCTTTCTCAGATGTCAGCTGTGGGGTCTGTGATTCAGGGAAGACCAGTGACTTGGGTCACTGACCACATTTTGGATGAAAAGCTGCTTGGCAGTTTCTAAAAATCGACCTGCCCTGGATTTTCAGGACCAGGGCACCAAAATAATTCCCTGTTCTTGAAAATTTTCCTTCCTTTACAAAGTAAGAGCTCACTGACCATCTACGCTTTGGCTGAGAAACTCAAGGGTCACACAGCGAGTTGGCAGAAGAGGTCAGAGACAGGACTAACCCCTCTCCTCTACCAGGAGAGCTCATAATGGCCCCTTGACTCCTCAACTCTTCACTTACAATCATGGGTTTCATCCACTCACTGCAAAAATAGACAAATACTGGAAGTTCACCGATCTGCTTGAAAAATCCTCTTAAAAGCGTGGTCTTATTTTTTTTTTTTTTTTTTCTTTTTCCTTAGCAGGCCCTGGTATGGCCTGTCCTGGTGACCGGTCACTTCAACCATCAGAAAACTACGGGGTTTTTTTTTTTTTTTTTTTTTTTTTCTTTTTCCTTAGCAGGCCCTGGTATGGCCTGTCCTGGTGACCGGTCACTTCAACCATCAGAAAACTACTGACTTCTGAGTCCTTCCTTAAGCTTCTCCTACCTGTCAGGAAACATTTCTGATATATCCAAACAGCTCCAGCCTCCTCCAAATCCCCGCTTCTCTGCTGATCGCAGGATGGAATCCACCTTTTCAATCTTTTCCATCACCTATATATTTTAAAAGAGGCATTTTTAAAAACTAAACTATGCATGACCATACTAAGACAAGCTAACTAGATTCTGCCGGTAAAACACAGTCATCTTTCCCAGAGGCAACATAACCCATGTCCCCAGTCAACCAGTTGATGGCTGTCTCTCCCCTTCCAGTGGAGTGGAAGCAAGTGGGAAGGTAGGAGCACCCCTCCTGCAGCTGCCTGACGAGGAAAATCGGTCTCAACCCATGCAAAGCGACTCCTCTGCCTTCCCACGGAGGGGATCCCTGCAGGCCAGGGCTGAGGGGGATAGGTGAAGCAATGACCAAGAACCGGCGGCCCCGAGACCGAGCTGCCCTTTCGTGCCAAAAGGCAGCGGTCTCTCTAGGTCAGCCAGAAATCCTTTAAGCGAAGCAGTGCTGGGAAACCCCCAAACCGGAGCCATCTGAGGCCTGGATTCCCTCCCACTCTGTGGGGTCTGCCAAGACGCGTGGACGTCCGGGAGGAGAAGGTGTGCGGTGCGCAGCCCGGCTCGGGCACCCCTCCTCTCCCTCTGCCCACACTCCGGAGGATCCAGCAGGACACCAGGATGACTGTGGTTTATTGTCACGGCTATTACAATACCACAGTTGCAACTTAACTGTGTTTTTTAACCCTAAAGAGTTATATAAATATATGTATATTTATTCCTCTGTAACTGAGTGTAAATGACCTTTAAGAGGATGAAAACTCCTCCATCTCCTATGTAGAAATCAAATTGTATATTTTCTTACGTACATCTTCTGTATAAAGCTCTTGCTGCAAAGATGAAGCCAACGAGTCTCCCTGTGTCTGACTGAGGGCTGGGGGATCAGAAGCAACATGAGACCAGTGGTACAAATATATCCTTAATCCTCTTTATCCTATGGGCAGAGCAACTGTTTGGGAGGGGTTTATTTATTTCTCTCTCTACGAAGCAGGAACACATGACACCTAATGAGTCCTGCACACTTGCAGTAACGTCTGAAAGTATTTTCTAAGGCCAGACTCCAGCCTACTATAAAAATAGGTAACAGAATCCGGGCAACAGCACCAGGGCTGTCCCTGGTATTTTCAGCTCGGCGTTAAGAGCATCACATCCAGGAAAAAACCCCGGCTGCCTCTAAGAGGAGTCCAGGACAGATGCCCTGGACTTCCCTGGTCCATGGCAGAGCACACCATCGTCCCTGTAAAACCCCGGTGCTGGTGCAGTCCGGGTCTGCCCACAACAGTTCTAACCTGACTCCCAGCCCCGCGTGTTCATCCATCACGACACTCTGCTTCCTCAGCGTTCACAAGCAGCACGACACTGAACTTATTTCCCTTAAAGTGAAACAAAACCGACCTTTTTTGGCTCAGCCATGCACTCACAGGCCCACACATGCAGATGGCAGAACCTGCCTATGAAACGTGTCACCTGGAATGCCACTGACCGCCTCCACCGGTGGCCTGTCCGCCTCTGCATGCAGGACTTGCTGATGCTCCTGCACAGGCCATGCGTGCGGGGACACGTGATGGAGCAGCAGACACACATGCTCCAACACGTGCTGCCCGGCTGGCAACGCGCTGCCTGGTGCCACACGTGCGGGTGGCACCATCCCCACAGTCAGACTCAAACGTGTAGCATGAGACAAGGTTTTGCAGCTGCGTGCAGTCCAGGATGGCGAGAGGAACCCCACAGCTCCACAGCAAGATGAACACGTGCACCCGCCCACACCGATACAAACCAGCAACGCCTCTTCCATCGTCATTCATCCTTGCAGCATGTACAACAGAAAGGTTTATCAAAGCTTCGAAAAGCACCAGCAGAAGCTCAGTTTATGACACTGAGCACAATACCCTTTCTTCTTACAAATCTTCCCCCCCAGACACCCCCATCAGCAACCAGGTAGAATCCTCCTTCTTCCTCCCAGCCCCTCTACCCCTTCAGCCCTCAGCCTGGCCTCACAGCCATGGTCCCATCGCTCTTGATCCCAGCAGCTCTGGCATTGCTGGGCACCGCCGTGGTGTGGAGACGCCCTAACTTAGGGTGTCACCGTGACAAACACCACTTGTAGCTCTAGTCACAGCAGCCACAACTCACCACAATCTTCGACATGTGCATCTTGGTGATAAGCATCTTCATAATCTCAGGGGGAACAGAAGAACCTCCAATGCCTCCTGGAAGAAAAAGGTGACCGTCTTGGAAATCATCTTCATTCCCTTCGTTCAGGAGCGGTCCCTCGGAAAGTTCTGCGCTCTCAGGTTTAAATGCTGGCAATACCTCTGGGATACACTGGTTCCTGTCAAAATACTTTCTATCTTTATGGATACAGGTCCTAGTTGCTCTAGAAGCAAAGATTGCAGCAAGGCCAGTTTGCCTGAATGAATTAAGGGTTGGCACAGTTCAGCCCTTAGGAAAATAACCTCTGTAGCACAAATCTAGTCCAAGCTGCAGTTCCCAAAGAGCAAAGACTCAGAGCAGAAAGAGGCACAGCTTT
>NW_010391899.1:11247-12638 GCF_000710305.1 Buceros rhinoceros silvestris | reverse complement strand
GCAGGACAAACCCTCCCATCGGTCATCACCACCATAAAACCAAAAGCCCTTCCTCCTGCCTTGCACAGAGCAGCCCTTTTGGGAGAGAGCAGATCACGTTTTCACCTGTTGTGTCCTAGGAGCACAGAGCAGAGGAGCGGGGTAATACACAGGCTTTGCTGGGGAACCAGATGAGACAGGAACATTTTTCACATGGCAGAGCTCATTAGGAATCTGCTTATACATTTCTTTATGTTCCAGCACCATCTCCTCTCCAAGCTGTTATTGCCTCAAAAGGGCTGGTGGTTTCCTCATTTCAGCTCAGCTGCTTCCGAGGCTGTCTGGGACAAGAGCGAAAGCTCCCACACACCTTGTCACACCCTCTCCAGCGCTTAGATGAATGACTTCAGAAACAGGCAGGATACTTCAGGTCAGAGAAATCAGAGTAGCTCTGCTTTAGGGACTGCACCAGCCCAAAGCATGCAAAGCATCTGCTGCCACACGGTGGTGGCTGGTGAGATGGGGGTTGAGCAGAACCAGGCTTCCCAGCTCCCCGATCTAGCAGATAAATCAGAACGACCTGCTTAAAGATGAAAGAAATCTTAAAAACACGTAATTCTTGAAAGAAACCCTAAGGGAAGGAAACGTAATATCAAATTAACAATGAAACACAAGGCTCATACACCTGAACTCTTCCCTCCAGAAGAGTGATTTGCTTACAAAGCTTAATACAGCAGGGAACCAGTAATACCCATTTTCTCAGGATTTTTCTACTTGCGCTGTCAGACTTACCTCCCCGGAGACTTGACAGGTCGTAGGAATCAAAGTCCGGCTGGGAGAGCATGTCTATGTACATGGTCGGCGTGGCGATTACAAAGCAGCACCTTCAGGAAGGGGAGAGAAAGGGCAAAGCTGCAGAGCTGGAAGGGCAGGCAGCCCCCGCTCAGCACCCCGTCCTGGCCCGTGCCATCCCTCCCCATCCCATCACGCGTGGGGCCACGAAGCAACAGCACGGAGGCAAGCACAGCAGACACGCTCTTCATCCATGCATGTACACACGGGTACGTATAAAAATATACGTCAGTGTCTATGTATGTGTGTGCTATGCAGGCACAACAATGGCTCTTTCGATTTACAAGCCACACACGAAGAACAAGCTGGAAACGCCACCACCCCAGCAGCAGAGCTGGACTGGGAGGAGTGGGGAGCACGGTTAGGTGTAAGAACACACTAGCCATTGCAAACCAGACAGCGCTATGCTTTCCAGCCAAAGCTCTGCAGCAACCTCAAGGTTCCCTTAATTCTGGAAAAAGAGAAGTGTGACAAATTCCCAAGCGCAGCTGAAGAGGCAGGGTTCAGGCTCCTGAAGTGCCTACGCAAATACGGGCACCAGCAAACCTCCCTCAGCCATC
>NW_010391899.1:7597-11154 GCF_000710305.1 Buceros rhinoceros silvestris | reverse complement strand
AAGAGCGTGAGCAATGACCTGGCAGGTGAAGCAGGGAAAGAAAGCACCGAGCTACTCTGCAGCCAGACGCAAACAAACCCTCACTTCTCTCGAGCCACTGCCTCCAGAGCTGCCTTCCCCTCGAAACTCGGCGATGGGAAGATGCAGGAGAGCCCATGTAAAACCATGACTATGCAGCCTCCCACCGACGTCAGGCAGTGGTAGAGGGGTGCGGGGAGGGCCATACGATAGTCCTGGGATCAAGCCAAAGACAACAGTGAGGAGAAGAGGTCTTCCAGTCCGTGACTGCTCCATCTCGCTCAGAGAGCCCAGCAGAGGAGTTCTCCCCAACTCATTTAAAACGTGCCGGAAATCCCACATTCATTTCTGTTCCCGTAAGGTGGAAACATGATGCCGATGCTTCCTGCCTTTAATAAAAATCAGTGTGGGAAGTTTTCAATGTCAAAATTTCATTCTGTAATTCCGCAGTGGACTTCTTGTCTTTGTTGGGCTTTTTGGTCTGGTATTGCTTACACAATATTTGATGATATGCCAGAAGAGAGGAGTGACAGAGCTAGGACAGGCAGGAAATACGCAGGACTTGGCACATGCTCTTAATTTTATTTGGTTTTTGAAACCACCAAAGCTCTGCAGGTTGATTGAAACAACCCTTTTTTTTTTTTTCTGGATCAAAGCTGTTGCGTTTGAAATAACTACTTCAAAAGAAAATATTTGCCTTTAACAATTTTTAAAAGGGACCACAAACAGAAAGGTCCGATCCTGGTGAGACTGTATACATGACGTGCAACAACGTCATGTAAAATAAATTAAAACCTCATTCAATAGAATTCAAAGCTAACACCAAAAGTCTTGAAATTATTTGAAATGAGCATTCACCAAAGGAAAAGTGATTAATTTCACAGTTTTTCCCCTCAAAAAGGGATTCCCCCCACCCCCAAAAAACCATGGAACTAAGATGAAACATCAGTGAAACGCACAACTATCCCCCAACGCCACTTGTCAGCAAAACGTCCCGCTCTGCTGCTGAGCAAGCGCCACCACTCTCCACACGCTCCGTGGCAGCGGAGACCACTCCAAACTGCGTTCCCACCGAGACCCACCTGCTCTGTGACACCCAGCCTCTGGCCAATCACATTGGCGTTATTCACAACGTTCCTGTGAGAGAGGGTGGCTCCTTTGGGGCGGCCTGTTGTCCCCTGAAAGACACAAGACAATCTGCAATGACACTGCCCTTCCCAAGGATGAGCTGCGTGTGCTCTCTGGGGCAATTTCACTCTCCATTCAGACCTGGGAGCTTTTATTTTCTTCTTTAACAACATCTTAATCTCAAACTACACAAAAAATGGCTGGACAGAACTCACGTGACACTCTCTTATCGCCACCAGCCCTTGAGAAAGGGCTGAGCAGCAAGAATAGAAGCAGCAAGGAAATGCTAGAATGTTTCCTCCATCAGACAGCAGAAGATGGAACCTGGGCTTGGTCTCAGTGGGCAGAAGACAAAAGAAACAGCATGCTCAGCATCGCACACGTCTTTCCCCGTGTGCCACGAGAGGAACCCAACCACAAGGAGTGGAGCAGGCAAAAACACCTACTGAAGTGAACTGGATGTTGATGGGCTCATTGCAGGACAGGGTCTGCTGCACAGCTCTTAACTGCTTCATATGGCTGCTGTCCCCAGCCTGCATCACTTCGTCCAGGTGGAAGGTGCCAGGCAGCTTGGCGTCCACTGTGATGACAATGGATAAGTCGGGTAGCCTGGAGGAAGAAAAATACCATCAATAATGCAGCAAAAAAACCCTGCCCGGATAGGAGTACACTGGTCAGGGCAAACCCCCAGGAGACCCTAACCCCTTCTCTTCAGATGAGACCCTGTGCAGGCCCCTCTGCTAGAGCCGGTGTTATGCAGCTGAGAGGACGCAAGGCAGGACACCGCTGCGAGGTCAGTGCAAAGAGACATGAGATGTTCCTAACTCACCTTTTGCTCTTCATTCCCCCTGGGCTGGAATTTTCTATCTCGGGACATGGCTGCTTTAGAATATCATAGAATTTCTGTGTTTTAAATTGAGTGGGAAACACCACTGCCTTACAGCCAACCTGCGAAGGGAGACAGAAGCTCATGAGCAGCCACGTCAGGGTGATGTTCAGGATGCGATAAAGAGCAGTCACCACCGACACAGGAACTCCCACAGCCCTGCGGCCCCACACAACCAGCACTAGCCATTAACGCCGCACTGGGATTTTCTCCACGGCTTCTTTCTGTGAGCACATGACACAAAGGGCTCTCTCCAGCCTAAACCTGGAGATTTTTAACTCTCCCTTTTCAGAGCCATGGTGTGCAGTGGCTTAAAGATTCACCGAAGAGCATGACAGGGGTCTTTGCACAGTGCGAGCGCAGCAGCCGCCCTCCCAGGGCCAAGGACATGCCTCAGGCAGGCAGCTCCACCGAGCGCAAAGGCAAACCAAGCCCTTACAGCCACACACTCCCCAGACCCCGCCAGCACAGGGCAGGGAGCTGTCACCGCACGCCCAGCACCTCCAGTCCTGCTCCAAGCGTTCCATTCAGAACGGGCTGTTTGTTTTTTGCTGGGCAAGACAGAGCAGAGCTGCAGCCCGAGGCTCCCTCTTCTCCCAGGACCAACACTCCTCGTGGCCAGCACGAGGCAAACAACTGATGCTTCAGATCGGGAGTCCCAACGCTAACAAAAAGCCCAGTCTCAAAAGATAAAAAAACTAAATAAATTCATCTGAGCTGGTCTGAAATGAGGCTTTTTGAGGAACTTTGAAAAAACAAGGAAACCTCTCAGGTCAAGTCAAGGTTTTGTGGTGGTGGGTTTTTTACTACGGCGTTCCATCTCCTAAGATGTTTTCACCTCTTTTAAAGTGTTAGCTATGTTGAAAATTAAAACATTTTTAATTCAGCCTTTACATTTACAGAATCCCAAAACAAAGCACCTTAATTACTCCAAGAGTTTCTGGGGTTTTTTAGCAGAGATTTGCTGAATTTGATCCAGATTTGCAAACTGCTTTAATCTCCCAAAAAATGCATTCTTGTCAAATACACTATTTACATAAATTATTTACTCGGACATTTACTGGAGATTTTTAACTCTCTCTTTTCAGAGCCACAGTGTGCAGCAGCTTAAAGATTCACCAAAGAGTGTTTTCATTCTTTCGTAAGGCCCTCGAAGAAAGGAAGCCAAGGCTATGCCAATACATTATTTGTAAGCACCCTCTGGGGTTTGTCAAAGGGAAGACAAATATTTGCTCTATTTTCTGGAACAGTCTGCCCAGAACCCAGGGGACTGGGTCTGTTCTGGGATGTTTTGGGCCTCTGTAACTTTTTACTACCAGTTTCTTCAAAGTACTGCTCTGGTTGAACCAGCTTTGCAGAACAGGCGCTATGTGACAGAGGAGTGGGCAGGGCAGATGCTATGAGATAAGGGTCTCTAGTTGGGCATCTCCCACCTGATCTCGACCTGAATGGCAGCAACTCATCTTCACAGGACCCGTCATACGAAACCTGACAGCAGTTTGCTTTTACAAAGCCCTGGAAATAC
>NW_010391899.1:441-7494 GCF_000710305.1 Buceros rhinoceros silvestris | reverse complement strand
CAGGAATCGGAGGAATGGTTATTCAGCCTGTACTTCTGTACATACCCATGGGAGGGAATCTGATGGAATGAGGAAGAGGATCCCACAGGCAAAGCCCTAAAGACTTCGGGGAATTTGTTGTCCAATAAACAAATAATTTTTGTGTTGGATGATGCTGGGAAAACCCAGATGGGATTCCAGCTCTTGTAATATCAGCCTTTGATTTAAAGCTGAATAATCACAGATGAGCAAGTCAGTTTCTTAATCCTAGGATTAATTCTTAGTCACCAAATATTTAGCAACCAGGATTCCTCATTTCTCGAGCTATGGAGCCAGAAGGGTTTAAACTCACTGGTGCACACTGCAAACCCAAACCCAGGCAGGTATACGAGGGTAGCTGAGGCAGCAAGGATCAGACAGCAGAAAGATGTCAAGCAGTGGCACTTAAACCAGGTCAAACTCAAGGCTAGCAAGGCCTAGGACAAATCAAACTACTAAGTAGGCTGGTCCTTTCTGAGCCTCCCTCCTTTCAAGGTTAAAATCCCAGATGGTGACTTCCGCCCTGAGCGGGAGGCAGACAGGATGGCACCAGGACAGGGAGGGCACCCCAGCGGGCAGGTTGGAGCATGGGTGTGGGAAGGTTAGAACTGATTTATGACAGATGTTGCCTCTAGAGATTGCAGCCACGCTACACTGGCTGCCAGCTTCTCGGGTAGTACCTGCTTCAGATATTCAGCCTTGTTTTCCTCGTTCCCTAGTAAACGATTACTGGTGGGTACGGGGGTAGTATTGGCAGAGAGGGAGGGGGACGAACACGATGCAGAAGTCTCCATCAAACAGACAGGGTGGCAGCCACAAGGAACAGTGACAAACGTGACCACTCAACTGCAGCTTCGTCCCCTTAGTGCCTGCGCAGTGACAGTTGCTCTAGCCAGCTGCCCTCCGGCCAGCTCTTCCCGATATGCCCGAGCCTGATGCGAAAGCTCCGCTGTGCTGTGCCCCCACTACCCCCTTTAACAGACACTGCTGGTAGGAGCGAGTCAATTGGCACCACCAGCAATGCCACACAAACCTTCCTGAGGACAAACTCCAGCTCAGCAGCCTGGTATGCTGGATTCACAGACACCTGAGGAGGAGAAGCAAGAGGTTGATCAGAGTTACCCTCGCCTGGAAAACCCTCCCTCCAACATTCCAACAGAAAAGTTCTCCCAGAGACAAGCCACACTCAAAGTCTCTCCTCCAACACGCAGAACTAAGAGCTCACCACCACATTCAGCAGAAAAATTTGCTGAATCCTGTGTTTGCATGAAAGAAAACAATCAAAAAAAAAAAAGAGAGAAGCAATTTTTGTGAGGTTGTGAGGTCACAGGGTCAAAACAGTTTCAGGAAACAGACCTCCGGTTTCCCCGGCAGACATCCAAACCACTAAACTAAAGACTCAAAACTCAAGTGCAAGTTAGGTTTCTTGATGGACAACCATGAAAATACCAGCTTTCTCCTGCCCAACTCTCCAGAGAAGCAGTAGTGGCCACTGGAGGCGAGTTCACCACCAGGTTCACACCGAGCCTGCTCATCCACCTTGTTCCTGTGTCTTAGCAGGCACCGGGATGGACCATCACAAAGAAAACGGTGCAGAAGGTTCAGTGCAGTCCTTACCATGGTGCACGGTCTAAATAAGATGCATTTTGGTGAACGTGCCAGGTCACGCTATCCAACGAAACTTGGCTTTTGGGGATATGCAGCTCGGGCTAGATTTTTAACCAAGCGTTTGCACCATGAAGCTACAGAGACCCTACTCAGAAGGGATCTCAACAGCAGGTGACTGTTCAGGACAGCAGCATGCTACAGAAAAACGGTCCTGTAGGCAAAAGCACCTCTCCTCCTGCCACCAGCTGCTGCAAGGCAGTTCACAGCAGCCCACTTCTCCCCGCTCCTTCCTCCGCAGCCTGCTTTCCTACAGAGGGCAGGGCAAAGACGCCGAGGGCTGCACAGATCTTGCGTAGGTACTGGAGTCAGCTATACCGACATGCTGGGTAAGAGCATGGAAAAAGAGACAACACGCTTCACTCTCCGGTATCTCCTACAGCTTGTTCATCTCCATCTCCTTTCCCAGCAGGCTGCCAAACCCCCAGACACCGCAGGCTCCTTACCAGGATGATTCCTGCCCGGGCAGTTGCAAACTGCATGAGAACCCACTCGTAGTGATTGGGACCCCACATCCCCAGCCGGTCTCCCTTCTTCAGGCCGAGAGCCAGGAGCCCAGCGGCCGCCTGGTCCACCTGCAAAACACCAGAGCCTGAGGATCACACGGAGGATGCGGTGGGGGATACTTGTCTCCGGGCACTGCTGTCTGGAGAAAGAAATGTCATCTTTGAAACTGGAGAGAACGTCCCTCTGTGCACAGCCAACTGCAGCAGCAGCATCTCCCGAGTCACAGAGCACAGACCAGCCCCTGCTTAGCAGGTTGACTGAGAGCATAAAAATAACAAGCGTGGAACAATACGGAAAAGCAGGAAGGAAACCAAAATAGGCAATTATGTACAAACAGCTGCAAATTAATCCTTGCCCAAAGACTATTTTGTGGCTAGTTCCTCATCAGCTCAGCTCAGCGTGCGCTGGGCCTGTCTACGCCTCCGTTCCAGCACATTGCTCGCTGCGAAAAGGACTTGGGGGAGGAAAATGTATCAAGCGATTTCTGACCAGTCTGGGGTTCCTGTGGTCATTAACTTGAAGTCGGCCACTGTATAACACGGCCAGTCTGTTTTGGAAGCACATTTTGAGTGTGCAGAGGTGTGTGTAAATATCCTGAGGTGTTCAAGAAAGTTTCTATAGTTTTGTTATGTTCTCAAACAGATTTATGAAATCTCCCTTGTAGGAGACAGGACTCTGTCTCCTAAATTAAAAAAAATCAGTTCTCTGATTTAATTTTTAAAATGAGGATGAACACAGCTGATCCGGACATAACCAAAATGCTAGTAAATCTAAAAAAAAAAAAAATAAAAAATTAAAAACTTCCTATCCAAGAGTGTATCATACATTTAACAGAAACTTTCCAGCTACTGAGCCTTGAAATATCGCCCCTCCATTTACAACACATATAACCACATATTTTATGTAACAGGCACACACACACAAAGCCACACCCGTTTCTCCATGTGATATTGAGATCAAGTTCTTGACTTTGCTCAGTTGCCTTTGTGCTTGGACCGGGCACCTCCACACATGCAGGAGCTCTGACAGTCGGAGCTCTGACAGTCGGAGCGTAGTGACTAACACAGAGCTGGAGGCTGCTCCAGTGGAGAAAACAACCATGACTCAGCCTATAACACGTCAGATAGGGGTGATAATTTTTAAGTATGAAAGTTCATTCCGAGATATCCAGCAAGCACAGGTAAAACTACGCTGCCTTCTCCCTTTGATGGCGAGACACTAAGGAGGACAAAGGCAGCACATACCCATCGGTGCGTGCTGGGGAGGTGCTGTTACCCTCTGCTCAGGGCCAGGATGAATTTCTGACACACCTCACGCTGAGCTGAGCGATAAAGCCGTTTTCCATTTCTCCATCGCGGCTGCTGCTGCCATTATCCACCCGGCCAGGCTCTCTGAGGGGTGAACCAGGCACTCACCTCCTTTTGGAACTGGGCAAACGTCTTCCGAACCCCTTCTCGGCAGAAGACCAAGGCGTCACGGTCAGGAAACCGCTCAACCATCTCATCCAGGCACTGGCCTATGGTTTTGTTGAGAAGGGGAATGTCTGAGGGCCCCTTGACATAGCTGTTGGTCACCCTGCGGGAGGCAGAGGGGATCCCTGTGTGCAGGGCACTGTGAAAGAAAAGGAGAGGAGTTGAGATATTAATGTAACCCATCAATACAATTCTCCCCATCTGAAAGGATTATCATCCTGCTGACAGCACCAGGGGTAGCTGATGCACATCCGCACACCAGCAGGAACCACAGGCAGCCACTTCACTGGGTCAAGATCAGGAAGATCTCTGAAAGCATTTGGAAAGCCTGTGCAGAAGCCAAGAGAGGCACTGGGCACACAGACAGCCTCGATAACCCCAGTGCACCATCCTGGACCTTCCACACCAGCAGACTGCCCAGGCAGAGCCTCCACCCCTCCGCTGGAAACCAGGACCAACATCGGTAAAATGAGGAGCTACCGCAAGATGAGGGGGGAGAAGTGCAGGAACAATAACGCAGCAGGCTCACAGGGTGGAGGAGACTACACTCACTGCAAACACGGGTCAGGAGGAGCCCAGGGAGGTGTTCCAGCAAAGCGGCACCTGGGCAGGAACTGCATGATGAGGTCCTCGAGAGGAGCACAGAGACATCGTGCCCGAGGCCAAGCTGGAGAGGTAACGGTTCGGAGGCAGCAATGAGAAGATGTGGGCAGGGCAGGAGGGAAATTAATTTATAAATCATTAAGGCTTTCACTGAGGTCTGACCATCAGTGGAAAAGCAGCAGCCTCCCCGCAGACCACAGCTCCTGACCACACGAGCACTGCAGTTCTTGTCCCCGTTTCTCTCTCCGTCACCTCTGAGTCTCTCTCTGTCCCAGCAGCACTCACCTTCACCTTCACGCTGCCCTCCTCCCCAGGCAGCCCCCACTTTCTCTGTCCCTCCCCACTCCTTCCCTGCCTCCCCCTGTGCTCTCAGCTCCTCCACTCCCGCCGTAGGAGATGACCAGGAAGGACAGGGTTAAGCGGACACGCTGGGGTGCACAGCTCGGAGGCCATGCCCTGCATTTGCAGATTCACTGGGTAAAGGAGCGTGGGGGTCCCTGTCCCAGAGAGGGGAAACAGATGAGCCTGAACTCGATCTTCCCCTGTGCACTACGGGATCAATACACTCCAAGGACTTGGTGCTATTTACCACAAAAGACTGGGTTTCCTGCCCACAAGAAACAAAACCTAACATGAAGTTAGTTCCTCTGCGGGATGGAGTTCAGTCTCGAGAGAAGCTCAAAACAAGATTTTACCTTCTGCGGGGGGAGTTTCGCTCTGAGAGCCGAGCGAATGGCCCAACCCTCTTCCTCCCGCTGCCTTCTGGCAGATGGAGGGTTGCGCAACCCCTACTGACTCTGTTCCATGTTCCTCCTAGCAGAGCTCTTGGGCAACTCGCATCAAGGCTGTAGGGCTGCCAGAGGAGTAGGAGGGAAGACAAGTGCTCAACTGAACAAACTTTTATTGTCTGAAAGCTCCTGGAGCTAAACTGGACGCTCTTTTATTGTTTGAAAGCTCCTGGGCAAGGCACCTAGATAAACAGGGGATGACAGAAAGCTCTGCAGAGTAAGTGCCTTCATAAACATCGGTTATATTACACACGGGTGGCAAAAGCTCTCCCTAACCCAAGGGAAGGGTGAGCACTCCTGGGAGAGCAGTAAAAGCCACTGCAGCCACTCGCTGTTTGAAACGTCCGCTGTCCCATCGCGGTCTCAGACAAGCAGCTCCAGCCGCTTGCTCAGGCAGATGAGGAGAGCGCAGGCTGCTTGCACAAATGTCTAATAGAGACAACCACGCTCACACCTCCCTAAGGCCAAGGCACTTGCTCACACGGTTTCTTCAAATACATTAAGGACAGCAAAATTCACAGCTGTCACCTGCTTTGAGCTCCCTGAATTCCAGTCTGACGTTCACACGCGCTTCAGCATTTCTGTACCACGTACTTCCCGGCCACGGCAGAAGCGCAAAGTGTGGGATAAAGCACAGCAGGCTGCTGGAAGCACTGGGGGTCGGGAATGGAAGGAATGAGGCAGGTACAAGATACATTCGTTATCAGTAGCATCATGATGGAAATAACGTAGGGCTGGACTCTCTCCTGTCTACAGCAAGTGTATATATCTTATCTGGAAGAATGTGCCAGGAGACCTCTGCAAAGAAAGGGTCCACAGCATTTAGAAATAATCTTTTTGTTCATCTTTGTTACAGAAAACAAATAATTCGCCCTCCACCGCTCTCTATCAGGCATTTGGTACTGCTGGAGGTAAAACAAGGCCAATGGTCTGACGGCCTGACGGCGGCAGGCAGGAGGGGAGCTCAGCTAATCCTAGGGCTCTTTACATTTATCTCTGAATAGCCCCAACTAACATTTTACAGTTGTTGATAGAAGATAACCAGCTTTGTTTTTCACCTTTAACTCTTCAGTCTCTGTGGAAATTATTGGAAGGGATGAGAGACGAACACGAGGCAGAGGCATAAGCGTAACCTCCTGGCCCCTGCTGTGCAGCTGTGAAGGACATCAGCCCAGCCTGCGGTGCCATCCCTTCTGCACGAGGGTGAAAGGCTCTGCCTGATGCTCCCCTGAGTGCAGAGCTCATACTCGGAGAGGTTCACGGACTCCCCAGCCAGTTCCTTTGTTCTTGGACATCTACCAGGAGATTCTGCCCCCAAGCAAGACCTTTAGGTTCTTTTATGCAACTCAACTGCAATAAAAGGGTGGTGAAAGTTAACCCTGCTCTGCCCTTACCTCTTCTTTACTGTCTAAAACAACCCCCTTGACCCAGTTAACTGGGTTCTAATTACTTCTGTTTGTTTCAGTTCAAGGATCAAGTTCCCAGAGCTTTCAGACTCCCACTGCAGAAGACTTTTTGGTTCCGTTTTCCACTGCGCCTCTCTCCCCCCTGCACTCTTGCTGCCAAAAGGATAAACACCGCTTAACAACTCCAATAAACTTCTTAACAACATTACTAGAAAGAGTTTACTCCTCTAAACACACAGTCCATGCACTCTGTGCTCCTTCCCTCAGTTTGATTTCTGGGCTGGAGTCCAAACTGCAGAGAACTCTGTCGTGTTTCTCTTCCGATCATGTTTCCTTCTTAGGAAAGGCCAAAAGATTGAGACCACAGACCCGGCCCCAGCCACACACACAGGCCTCAGCTGCTCACTCCTAATCTCAACCCAGCTGAAAAGAAACACCCAGACTCAAAGTGAGGAAAAACAAGGGCTGCTTCCCACAGCTCTTGGGGAATTGCTCCCTGAAGTCCTACCGCCTGGTGAGCAGTAGGCTCCAAATATCCAAAGCCTTTCCCAAAGCCGGTGCTTTTACTCACTGCTGCTCTTTCCTGTGAACCTG
>NW_010391899.1:0-257 GCF_000710305.1 Buceros rhinoceros silvestris | reverse complement strand
CAAAGAACAGCCGTAACCACCCCGAACCCCAGAGCTGCTCAGTGCCCTGGACCTGCTGGCACCCCAGTGCCCCCCCACTACACCGCAGGAGGACGGGGACGCTGCCCAACAAAGCCCACGAGTCAGAGCGCTGAAGGAGGACGGAAAAGCTGTTTGATTATTTCATGGTGCTGCAGTCGGGATGGAGCTGCTGCACAAAGTTCAGCCCTGGGCACACACTTGCATCCCTCCACATGCCACGCAGGGCTCAGCTCTGC
>NW_010391898.1:2119-3014 GCF_000710305.1 Buceros rhinoceros silvestris | reverse complement strand
CTCTGCCCGGCCGCGTTGCTAATTGCAGTGGGGGGAGGAATTAATGATCTTAATCCCTTCTTTATGATTGACCCAAGTAAAGACTGTGAGGCCCAACCCACCCCCCAGCCCGTTTCTGCCCCTTTCCCGGCCCCCATCCCTGGGGAAGGCGCCGGGCAGCGGCGTCATCTGGGCCCCTGTCAGAAGGTGCTTAGTCCCGGCCGTGGCATTAAGGGGCACGTGACGGGCTCCCTCGCCCGGGGCTTTGCACCGTGCAGCTTAGCAGCCTGGAGGGACGCCAGGGTTCAAGGGGACACCCACAAGGTCAGGAGGCCCCAACCCACACCCAGGGGGTTTCCAGCCTTTTGCTGGACCCTGCTCCCACCCTGCAACCCCTGTGCCAGGTACAGGCTGAGCCCACAGGCTCTGAAAGCTGGGTGCCCCCAGGGCTCCAGTGACTGGTGAGACACAGCACCCAGGCAAGGCCATCACTTGGGTGCCACCCACTTCATCCTCCCCCCTCCCACCATGACCCATTTTCAGGGGTCACTCCAAAAACCTGCCCCCCTCCGGCCCGGGATGCTTAGCTGGGGTGAGGCAGCAGAGTTCTCCCATGGTCCAGGGGGAGAGAAAGGAAGTTCTCCTCTCCCCGGGGCTTCCCCGCTTCCATCTCCCCCCATCGCAGCAGGCAGCTCCATGGTAGCAGAGCACACGAGCTGACCGCGCTGTCACAGTCCCAGCAGCTCCCAGAAGATCAAGGTTGCCAGAGGATCTCTGGTGGTCCAGCAGCTGGAGAAACCTCCACCAGCGGATGGACTAAGGGGCACCATTTACCATCAAGGGGGAGCAGAAGAGCTTCGCTTCCCATCAGAAAAACGCCAAGCGACGACTTCCAGCCAGCTCCCCCGTGTACTTC
>NW_010391898.1:0-1951 GCF_000710305.1 Buceros rhinoceros silvestris | reverse complement strand
GACGTACAAAGTCATGTCTTCAAGAAAAAACTTCTGCTTTCCTTTGATTTCAAATAAATCAGCCTCCTCCCGGAAAAGCTGCCGGCTGGTCAGCCGAGCACAGACACGGCCGTAAAGGGAGAAGAAAGCAGCAAAGCCGAGGCTGAGCCGCTCCCGGGTGCCGGAGACAAAGGGAGAAAATAAAAATTCGGCTTTTTTCTAATCCCCGGGCGCTGGGTGGGCACTGGGGGGCGGCGACTTTGTCTGCTCTGAGCAGACGGAGGACAGGGACGGAAGGGACCCCGGCATCTTTTCAGCCTCAAGAAAGGCAGTAATTGTCCCCTCCGCCAGGTTTTTGTCCCCACTTCCTCCCTCTCACCACGCGGCCGCCTGCCCAGCACGGCCCCCACCTCCCCAGCCTTGGTGACGGACAGACGAACGGACAGACGGATGGGCAGGCTCAGCTGCAGGCAGGCCTGAGGAGGGCACACACCACTGGCAATTGCTCCACTCTGAGGCATCCCAGGAAGGGTGCAGCTGGAGGGACCTTCCCATCTGGTGGTACCACTCCAGAGGTGGCCCTCTCTGGGCCAGGGGTGGCCCCCGTGCTCCTCAACCACCCTGACCAACAGCCAGGACCTGGTGATGGCCAGGACTGCGGGGCCATGGGCAGTGGGAGTGATGCAGGGGGCATCCCAAGACACCCTTGAGGTTTCTGACACGTACCCTGGGGTGAGAAAAGCCAGCAGGTATAACAGGACCACGGCCCTGGAGCACTGGCACAGGTCAGAGAGTCCAGCCGCAAGCCAGGTCAAAGGCTCAGGAAAACAAAGACCACCAGAACAAGGTTCAAAGCAGCTCCAACCCCGGTGCCACGACACCCAGCTCAGCTCCCAGGTAGCCAATCTCCACAGCACAGTCAACCCTGCTGTTCCCTCACCCAGTGTCATGGGTCAGCTGGAAGCTGGCGGTGATGCCTCGTCACAGACAGGCAACAGGCACCCAACCAAACGCCTACAGGACCTCTCCGACCACCAAGGAAGCACCACCAAGTCGTGAGCTGCCAGGGACTCAGCCAGGTGAGAGCTGGCCATGGGGACACTGGCCAGGCAGAGACACGTGGCACCATTATCCGTGGGCTGCTGCTTCTCTAAAGACACGTGGGGAACCAAGGTGAACCAAGAGAGAAATTGAGCTGCAGTCTCCCAGGGCTGAAGGTCCCCGGGGACAGCCCTTAGGGGAGAAGGTGGGGCCTGATCACCCGGCACCCTGAGGCAAAGCCAAGGACTCCTTCCCCGGCATTGTTTGCAAGCCATCACCTCCATCAGCACAACAGCCCCCAAGCTCTGCTCTTCCCATCCACCCTCCCAGAAACTGGTCCAGCCAGAAGATCGACTCCTGGGTGCGCCATGGAAGTTACCATCGCTCACTGCATCTCCTCCAGAGCACAGGGGAGGACGCCCAGGCCTGGGGGAGGTTCGGGCAGTGCTGTGAACGCTAAGCCTTACCCTGGGCGTTTGCAGGTTAACGAGCCAGAGGTATGACGGGTCGCCAGATGGGCACCCTCCCAGAAACTGGTCCAGCCAGAAGATCGACTCCTGGGTGCGCCATGGAAGTTACCATCGCTCACTGCATCTCCTCCAGAGCACAGGGGAGGACGCCCAGGCCTGGGGGAGGTTCGGGCAGTGCTGTGAACGCTAAGCCTTACCCTGGGCGTTTGCAGGTTAACGAGCCAGAGGTATGACGGGTCGCCAGATGGGCAACGCGCATGGAGACAGTTCATCTCCCGTGCTCCGTAATATCGTGCCCGGTAATACCCTTCAGGGGGCCAGTGGGGCCAGCCGCTCCGCTCGTCTCTGCTGCCGAGGTGGCACTGAGGGATGTTAAGAAGCCAACTCCTGAATTAAAAAGGCCATGGAAGATTAAATCCAGCATCTGGAGTTAGCCCTGGAAGCAGATGGTGAATCATCAT
>NW_010391897.1:0-2426 GCF_000710305.1 Buceros rhinoceros silvestris | reverse complement strand
CCTTCTCCACCTTTGCAAGCCTGACCTAATTCAGAGGATTAGCAGCACCGTGACATGTCTCCCCTGTTTTAGGTACGCTCTGCTCTGTTTTAGGAATGAAAGCAACTCTGCCTTGCTCCTGAGCAGACTTTGTCCTAACTGCAAACCTCCTCTGTGTTGAATGTGGCTAGAAATTACCTACGAAGTAAGTCTTTTGCTCTTTTCATCCTCAAGTCTTTCTTTCCTGGTCCTTTTGAACTCACAGGAACACCCCCATAGATTTGGAGCCATGATTTGACATGTTTTTTCTTAGCCACTTCATAGATTTGTTTTGCCACCCCCTTCATTCACACATTCTTTGAGGTCACAAATATAATTATTCAGCATCTTGTACCACACAGTAAAACGGTTCCTCAACCTTCCCTTTTGCACCTCCGCTCTTGGTCGCATAAATTCTCCTAATTTGGCTGCACCAGATCTTAAACGTCTCTTGGTTTCGGCCAATCACTCCCCACCAAAGAATCTATAGAAAAACTAGGACGTTTCCCTCAGGTTTCCCCAGTTCTTACTGAGCAGCAGAAAAAAGTCCTTTCTGTACTATCTATCTCCTCACAAAGGAACTTCAGCAAAGGGTGTGTCTTCTCAATTCCTACCACTTTATTTCTTTCTCTTCACCATGTATCTCAGGTCTAAACATTGCTAAAATACCACATCCAGTATTCAAACTATCCATTCAGGAGAAGGAAGGGCTCTGAAAGATTAGAGAAAGCTTGGTTTGATTTTTTTTTAAGCACCTCAAGAACAGGTAAAGGATTAGAAAAATTGTAATACAGAGAGTTTGAGTTCAGTCTATGTGTATCACATGGAAGATATTAGATTTATGTGTTCCATGAGGCTCTTACTTACTTAATCCTTGGCTGGCATTAATTGTGGTGCCAAGAAGGTTACAGCTCTGAGAGACAGGGATCCCTACAACGCTGAGACGCTGTCGATAAGTCTTCTTTGGCAGTGGCAGGTACTATCTGAACACCTAGTGAGGAGAGAATATCACCGAGTCATTGGCAGAGATGACCTACACTTGAGAAACAGCAAACGAAGAAAATTGGTGTCACTGTTTCATTTCTGCACAGCCCGAGCAGTGCTACAGGCAGGCCTGTCTCCCTGCTTCATCAGGGTTGGAGGAACAGTGGAAAACCATAGTTGTTGCTAAGAACCTCTTCACTAGGAGCAATCTTTTGCTTCTGTTCCCAAATGCTAATGCTGAGTCCACTTCAGCATCATAAATAAAGGACTGACCTATACTCAGGCTTTAAGGAATGGTTTGATCAAGGCCCACATCCCTATGGAGAAATATGGGAGTAATGTAAAGGAGCCTCATCAGACAAACCAGCAAAAAGTGTGACAAAATCCAGAGGTGGCGAGTCCTACCGTTTCCTCTACTGGGGGAAAAAAAAAAAGTGTAAATGTTCTGAGAACAGGGGTTATCAACATTTGGACTAACAGAAAATTCTTCATCACAAGTTATTCCAAGCCAAGACAGTTTCCAGACTTCTGTATCAAACAGGGAAGCAGCTCAGACCTGTAAGGTGATCTCTTCTCATTTTTTTCTGGTCAGTTTACTGGGCTGACTAAGGAAGTTGACTGGCCTAATTACCATTAACTGAGGGAGCAACCATTCCACTCAAGGGCAGGGCTGCTGTTGAGAGGGGCCTGGACAGCCAAAGGGAAGGGGCTGACAGAAATGTCACTGAAGTCAAGTGAAAACACAACGTCCTGTGTCTGGGATGGGCTGAACGGTGCTCTGGGGTAGCCAGGCTGCCTGCCTGGGGCGGACGGTCCCTGGGGGCCATAGTGGACACTCGGTTACACATGATCCCGCAGTGCGGCCTGACAGGGATGGCGGCTAACGGCATCCCAGCGAAGTGACAGCTTTTTACTCAGCGGGGCTGCTTGGCCTGGACAACGGGAGGCTGAGAGAAGACCTCCTCACTCTCCACAGCTACCTGAAAGCAGCTCGGAGCTCGGTGAGGGTCGGTCTCTTCTCCCCAGTAACAAGGATGAGAGGAAATGGCCTCCAGCTGTGCTGTGGGAGGTTTAAGCTGGATATTAGGGAAAAATTCTTTACTGAGAAGATTGTGAAGCACAGGAACAGGCTGCCCAGGGCGGTGGTGGCATCCCTGTCCCTGGAAGTGTTTAACAGACATATAGATGTGGCCCTGAGAGACATGGTTTAGTGGTGACCCGTCAGTGCTGGGTGAACGGTTGGATTTGATCTTAAAGGTCTCTTCCAACCAGATGATTCTATGATTCTCGTAACACGGAACCCTGAACGCAGCATCCCGTTGCGGGCTCCCCAGTACAAGAAAGCCTTGTCAACCCGATCGAGTGCGCTCAGGGGGCCGGAGCACCTGCCTTGCAGCTCTGCTTGGAGGGGCAGCTCGCCCTTG
>NW_010391896.1:408-1760 GCF_000710305.1 Buceros rhinoceros silvestris | reverse complement strand
CTGACATGTCAGTCACCAGGTAAGAGAGTTGACGAAGGTTAGAGAACAGTCCTACATCACTCAGTACATGAAGAAAGGGCTTGGGAAACCGGAGCCCCGTTCAACACTCCTCTGTCTCTAATGTAGCCTCATGGAGTGCGTTGTCCTTTCTGAACCATTTCTCAGCAGCTGGCAGGTGAACTTTTTGCTGCATCACTTTGGTGTCAAAAGGGTCACCATGAAAGGAAGAGAACTGTGAAAACTAAGCAGGTGACTGAGACATGCTCAAATACAACAGAAACTGGCATATAATTAATCCAGGTCAATGCTAGCAGTACAAGAGTCTTTGGGAACATGCAGAAATACAGTGTCGCAGTGGGCCTTGGGGAACCTATAGAAAAGAGACCGTCATCGTGTATAATGGGGAGGTAAAGAATCTGGGTTTTGGAAATTGGAACAACAGTGATGCAGTTGAAACAACATGGAAACTAGCATTGTTTAGTGGATGCATTTCTCCTGGGGGTGATACAGAAATATATTTATTATACAACACATGTAGAAGAGAGTAGAGACTTGAATCTTCATCTTCAGTATCTTTGAAAGATACCGTAACCACTTCTTAGGGTGATAGAATGAGTGTTTTTCTAGGCACAATTCATATTTAATTGCATATTCAGTGAGGAACAGCTCAACTCAATGCAGAAAAGAAAAAATGCTGAAATACATCAAAGGATTTACTGTATGAGAAACTAATTTTCTTCTCAGTCAATTCACTTTATTACACAGGTAAGTTCTACCAAATTCACTTTTAAAGGGTGAGCAGCTTTTAACCAGAGGATAAAATCCACCTACCTTTCCTTACTCTTTGTATGTCTTCAGACCCATCAGCTCACAAGGTGCTAAAGAAGAGTGGTATAATGGATGCTGGTGGCACTAATAAAAGATCAGCAGCAGCTCATCTACAGCTCATCTGAAGGGATGGCTAACGCAGGGTGGATGCTGCTGTGTTCTTGTTCCCTTAGGCAAATGCGTGTCCCCATCTTCATTCCTATCACAGCTTTTTTCTTCATTTGTGTACTCTAGCAGGTACCTCAGATGGGAGTCTTCCCCTCAAATCAGGAGCACGTGTAAATGTGAAAATCAAGAGTGTCAGCCAGGATGTGACACGCCAGAGAAAAGGAAAGGTTCCTGCAAGAGAAAATGTGGCTGAATCCTGTGGCATTTCTGCATTCGAGATAATCCAGGGCAGTGTATTCAACAGAGTCAGGCTCCTAAGGATTTTTTCCTTGTTTCTGGCCTTTATGATCTTTATATTTGCTGCAGAGAACCCCAATGCCCAGTCATTGCTGTTAACATTTTCTCTGGTTTATGAG
>NW_010391896.1:0-223 GCF_000710305.1 Buceros rhinoceros silvestris | reverse complement strand
TAAAAAAAAAAGGGAAAAAATAGAAGAGTGTTGTGAAAAAGTGACGTTTTCCAATATTGACTTCCAAGAGCCTTATAAAGAGCTTCAGAGCCAAGTACTCTGCAAATCCCCATGAAGGTCTGGGAAGTCGCAGCACACCTTGGGAAATCTTCTTCCTAGTATAACGCAGGGTTTAAAGTGGAATCAGAGAACAGATCACGAAACCATTTCCTCAGGCAAAGAG
>NW_010391895.1:0-200 GCF_000710305.1 Buceros rhinoceros silvestris | reverse complement strand
CAGCCACCTCATGCCACCCACGTGAGCCAGGACGCCGCCGGAGCGGCAACACGGAGCAGGGCTGAGCGCGGTGGCCCTGTGACCTGGCACTGCTGGCCCCTCCGACCCGCTTTCCCGTGGGCATCGGGGTGTGGGGGGCTGCAGGACCCACCACCCTGCTGCCCTGCAGCCGCCCCAGCCCAGACCCCCGGAGCTCTCAG
>NW_010391894.1:0-270 GCF_000710305.1 Buceros rhinoceros silvestris | reverse complement strand
CCGGACCAGAATCGTTTTCTGGGCACCGACCAAAAATAGATGAAGTTTTTTTCCTTGCCATTTGATAACATCGTGCTACCGCGCTGTAAAATGGAAAAACGTATTTGCTGTTACAACAATATTTTTAATGAGCCGCAAGCGACTTGTCCCAAAGTTAGTACCGCAAACAGAAAAGGCATCGCTCTGTTTGTAGGCGACACAGCGAGCGGCGTATTTTGACTCCGAAACTCTGTTTATTTTTCATTTACGACCCATTGCCAGGGTTTTTAT
>NW_010391893.1:2336-2821 GCF_000710305.1 Buceros rhinoceros silvestris | reverse complement strand
TCCTGACCCCTGCTGTGCCTCCCCCATTCACCAGTGGTGGTGGTTTCCAGTCCCTGCCGTGCTGTGCCAGAGAAGCCTGGAGAGCTCTCTGATTCCTGCCGGAGTGGAAGGCTCTCGAGCCAGCTCGGGCGGCTGAAGGAGTGGAAGGTTGTCCCTGGTCAGGCAGCCGTGCCACCTCATTGTGCCACGAGATTTTCCACCGGAGTATCTGCTGCGGAGGAAATCATCCATCCCTCTTCCCAGAGACTAATAAGCTCCATAAGTCTGGGGAAACTCCTAGCAGAGAATTCCACAAAAGAGGTGAAACTAAGCCGGGGTTGTTTACGGTCGCTCACAGACTGTGCCCAGCAAGCTCCCGGCTGCTTGGCCAGCCCGCCCAGGCAGGCAGGACAGTCCCCAGGGACATGGCGCTTTGTCCTGCCGGGAGCTGCCGGAGCGGGGCCGGCTCCCCGCCCCGCACCCACATTTGCCAGAGGCCGGGGGCG
>NW_010391893.1:1347-2293 GCF_000710305.1 Buceros rhinoceros silvestris | reverse complement strand
CCCAGGGACATGGGGCTTTGTCCTGCCGGGAGCTGCCGGAGCGGGGCCGGCTCCCAGCCAGGCTCCCACTTTGCACAGCGACGTGAGTGAGTCCCTTTGTTCCCCTTGGAGCCACCTCGGTGGGAAGCACTGGCTGTAAGCGGTTTTCGCTGAGAACAGAGCTCCGCTGTGCTCCAGCCTCTCCGTACCCTGCAGAGCTCTCCTGATAATTAGCCCGTCTTGGTCTGCATGGCCATAATTATTCCAGTTGGCCTTAAATCCTGCCCACCCTCCATCGAAATGGGTCTTTTAGCGTTTGCAGTTACTCGTAGAGTGAATATTTGAATACGTTTACATGACAAACGGCTCAGCAGAGCAGGGAGGAGTGAACAGCCTTTGTCTTGTGCTGGGTCCCACTGCCGCAGAAAGGGCAGAGCTGCTTGTTGCTCCCTCCGATTTACATCTAAACAAACGGAGCAGGTTTGACTGTTGACTTGCAAATGCTACATGACCTCGGTATGTTAACCCAGCAGCTGCCAGCTACCAACCAGGGTGCTAAAGAGCCACCGAATTGATTTGGGCAAAGATGGGACTTTGCTGCTGGGATGGGAGAACAGGTACCTGGGCAGCAGGGAGGCACATGCTGCTAATCGGATGGTTTATCTCCTGCTGCCCACACCAAGGGGCTTCGCACGGGCCGTGGCTAAATGCGCTCTTGGATGGAGAGCGCGGGGAGAACACGTTTTTCCAAAGCAATTCTTTGGGCTGTCAGCAAAACAAACCCCATGGACGCCTGGTTCCTTCCCCTCGGCTCAGCTTCTGCCCCAGCCACATAACGACAGAGAGTTCAAAATCCCTGGGTGAGCCCAGGGGACGATTGCAAAACCTGCGCTGGCAGAGGGCGCGCGAGGGGGCGGGTGTGGGAGCCCTGCCAGCTTCACAGAGCCCCTCCCGGGGAGGGGGCAGG
>NW_010391893.1:0-1223 GCF_000710305.1 Buceros rhinoceros silvestris | reverse complement strand
GCAGAGGCTGCAGCCATTCTGTGGGGTGAGCACCCAGAAAGCCCTGACACCAGGTGAAGGCTGGAGGATTTGTTTGTCAGGTCAGTGTGTGGAGGGAGGCGTGGAGCAGAGCTGTCGGCCTTGGGGCGGTTCAGAGCCTCACCAGGTTTCGCTCTGGTGGGGAACGGCTGCTCCTGACTCAGACCCTTAACGTCTGCATGAGATGCTTTTGGTTTTCTCCTAGTGCAGCTTTGCCCCCTCCCAGTGAGAGCACTAAAGAACCTGTAGGAGGGAGGCAGATGCCAGAGGGTGGTGTGTGAGCTCGGTTTGGGAGGAAGGAGAACCGCAGGGAGGGTCTGGGCTGCACCTGGGATGGAACAGACTCTCTGTAAAGGTTTTTGTAAGGACTGACTGGGTACATAGGGCCTCTTCTCTCTGAAACATCGTGGAGCTTTGCTCCGGCTGTAAAGCTGTGTTTCTGGGCACACCAAGCCCCGAAATAATCTCTTTGGGTGTGCTCGGAGTCAAGACTTTAATTACCCCCTGGGTATAGGAGGCTCCTTGCTTGGAAGCTGCTGCTAAATGAAGGAGATGGTGAACGCCTGGGATGGTGTCAGCGTCCCGAAGGAGTCGAGCTGGGCGCTGAGGTGTCACCGGGCTGGACTACGGCTCCTGCACCTCTGACGGTGCTGTTTCTCTTGCAGATGCCCGCTGGGTTGAACTCTTACTAGCCGAGAGCTGAAGCGTGGTCACCAGCCTGTGCGGAGGAGAGCAGGATGCGGGTCACCATGAGGAGGGTGTTGCTGGTGGTGGGCTCAGTGGTCGCCCTGATGGTGACTTTGCACCTCGGCCAGCAGGTCCTGGAGTGCCAGCAGGTCCTGAGCGAGAGGAGGCACAGGCTGATGAGACCCGAGAACGAGGAGCTGGTCATGATGGACTCCAACCACGTCGAGTACCGCTACAGCAAGGAGATGCCCCTGATATTCATTGGCGGGGTCCCGCGGAGCGGCACGACGCTGATGAGGGCCATGCTGGATGCCCACCCCGAGGTGCGCTGCGGGGAGGAGACCCGCATCATCCCCCGCGTGCTGGCGATGCGGCAGGCCTGGTCCAAATCGGGGCGGGAGAAGATGCGCCTGGACGAAGCGGGGGTGACGGACCAAGTGCTGGACGCTGCCATGCAGGCCTTTATCCTGGAAGTGATCGCCAAGCACGGCGAGCCAGCCAGGTACTTGTGCAACAAG
>NW_010391892.1:5762-6112 GCF_000710305.1 Buceros rhinoceros silvestris | reverse complement strand
GCCTGTGCTGCAGGGAGGGCTGCGGCCACAATTCCTGGTGCTCCTCTAACATGGGCCTCTGGAGGAAGCTGCTCTGGGAGAGCTGCCCTCTGTTGCAAGGGCCGGGGAGGTGGCAGCCTGTACATAGGTGGGGTGTTGGAGGGACGTTTCACGGCTGAAGAAGCTTCCAGAGGGAAGCCAGATACCAGGAGCCATGCCCACTGCCACCTCACATCCCGAGGGAGCCAAGCGTGGGCTGGTGGCCCCAGGACAGCACGAGGATGGGGACAGGAACTCTCCTGCCAGCAGAATGCTGCTCTGGGGGCTCAGGCTTTACGTGTAGCTTTTGCCATTTCTGCCACTGATAAACC
>NW_010391892.1:4610-5635 GCF_000710305.1 Buceros rhinoceros silvestris | reverse complement strand
CTGCCACTGATAAACCTCAGACTAACCCCGAAACAAAACTGTCACCGTCGCCTGTCACAGAAACCACAGCTCCCACGTAGCCAAGCACCGCTCTGGTGCTGGGAGGGAGGCTGCTAGCAGGGACCTGCAGCAACAGCAGGTCCAGTGACAACCAGTAAGGGAAGATCCCGGCTTACCCACAGTCAGGTCCATGTTGTGCCTCTCGCCCAGTGCCCGCAGCCGGTACAAGCACCCGCTCTGGTAGTAGTACTGGAGGAACTGCACAAAGCCTGCAGGAAGAGCGCGATGGGGTCAGCAGAGTCTCCGCACACACAGACGGTCCCAGTGCCAGGGCAGGACAGAGCTGTGAGAGCTGTGAGCGGCTACAGCCGGGTCTCCACGTGTTGCAGAGCCGAGCCCAGCCCCTCGCCCAGTGCAGGCAGCAACTTACTCTGGTACATGGAGAAGGAGAGGAACTGGTTCCTGAACATCTGGTACATGAGACCGTCCGGCCTGCAGAGAGATGGTGCTGGCTGGGGGATGTGGGGCTGCGTGGGGACACAGCCACCCCTGCCTGCCCCACAGCCAGGGGAGGGCACTGCTGCCTCACCCTGGCTCCCACCAAACTGGGGTCGGACACAGCCCTGCCACAAGAACGGTGGTGCAGGGGACCGTGTTTCCCAGCCCGGGGAACCCGCCTGCACAAAGGTGCTGAGGGCTGCTTCTGTTTAGGACCTGGGAGTTGACCACAGCATCCACAGGGCAGGGCGCCCTGGCCATGGGTTAGGGCAGCAAAGGCCCCTTTGTCTGAGCCGGCCACAGCCCAAGGGGTGGGGGGACACAGACTTACCACGTCAGCAAGACACCTGAGAGGAAAGTGGAGACGTAGTGATGGAAAACCCACCAGCCTTTGATCCTGGAAGAAGACACAGGGAAGAGGCCTCAGCTCGTGAGCGTGAGTCGAGACCCAAACACACAGTGGAAGAGTGGAGCCAGCCCAGCCGCCCTCCAGCTCCCAGGGTGAGGCAGGGAGCAGGGCTGGGTAT
>NW_010391892.1:2952-4413 GCF_000710305.1 Buceros rhinoceros silvestris | reverse complement strand
GCTCCACCCTCCCACACTCAGGGAGTTCTGCCCCGCTCCTACAGCTCGTTCCAGGGTTTGCTCCACACCCCGAGCAGGAGGGAGCTACGTGGTGGGTCCCAACTCCCCGGCCTTGCAGTGAGGGACCGACACGCAGCACCCCCCGTCCCTGAGCCCGGGGGACTCACTTGGAACCGTTGTTGATCAAGATGCTCTCGCGGATGGTGAGGGTGCAGTAGTACCACACCAGGAGGAAGTTAAAGACAGCGTCTGTCACCCTGGTGGGAAACAAAGCGCGTGTGAAGGAGGCAGCAGAGCCACAGCCTATGCGCTGGGGGCACGGGCACTGGGACAGTCACCAGGACAGGATGCCCTGAGGGCAGGGACCTGCTTCTCCACCTCCCAGCACGGCCACAGTGAGACCGCAGCAGCCACAGGAGCCACCCCACCTCCCGGGCAGTGGCCAGATCCTTTGATGGGGTCTCCTGTGCAGCTCTGGACCTTTCAGGATGGGAGAGAGGACACAGGGGCCCTGGGAGCAGATCTCTGCCCAGCATCCAAGACAGACTCACCTAGAGTTGAAGAGGAACCGGCAGGAGAAGGAGACAATGAGCAAGATGATGGTGAGGTAGAGCTTGAACTTCTCATACTCATCTTTATAGGCAAATCTGCAGGGAAGCACAGGACAGGCTCAGAGGGTCTGCGTTCTCCCGTCCCACCTCCCACCCGGCTGGACAAAAGTGACATTCCCTGGGACGTGCTCAGGAAAACCCCCTGGGAAAGGACAGGACAGCCGGCTGTGGTCACACAGGTGAGACAGCTTCGAGACATCCCAAACCACGCCAAGCTGGCGGGTGGCCCCCAGGGCTCTGGGAAGCTGGGCAGGCTGGTTCCTGCTCAGCTCTTCATGGAGAGGCCTGGGGAACTGAGAGGGGGGCGTGGGCTCCTGGATGGGCACCCCTGGCATGAGCATCCCAGCATGGGGGGCTCTCGTTGGCCCAGACTGGCCACTGGTGTTTGCCCAGGGAAGAGGAGGGGGCTCGCCAGGGGCTGCAGCAGTCTGTCTCTCCTGGTGGCAGGAGTGTAAGGAGGGACTGAGGACTCCGCTGATTCTGGGGCAGGATGCGGGGACGGCCGGGAGGTGAATCCGCGCCAGGCAGGTCACAGCAGCCTCACGTCCACCCATGCGGCAGCTCAGCCCAGGAGGAGCTGCTGGTTTGGGGTGACAAGGGGACCCCAAGCCAGGCGGCAGCGGGAGGGCGTACTTGGCCTGCTTGCTGAGCAGCGTGACGTTCACATTCCCAAGCACCAGACTCAGGTACAACCTGGGGAGAGAGCAGAGGCATCAGGATGGGCACCTGCCCAGGAGCTGCCAGCACTGCCATGGGGGCAAGGCAGAGCCAGCCCCTCTTGTGCCACCGCTGAGGCCGCGGGGCTGGAACAAGCCCCCAGCTCTTTCCCACCTAGAGCTGCCAGCTGCTG
>NW_010391892.1:278-2884 GCF_000710305.1 Buceros rhinoceros silvestris | reverse complement strand
AGATGCTGTGACAGGCACAACCGCTCCAGCCTCCCTTGCCAAGGGCAGGGGGACGGGCAGCTGAGCACACAGCCACCTCCCGCGGGGAACAGGGCCCCCGTCACCCACAGCCACCATTCTTAAACGGGTGAAGGTCACGAGCAGGCAAAGGAGAGATGGGGACGAGGGCAGCCTGGCTCCTGCCCAGGCGTCTTCTGGGGAGCCCAAGTGGAGCAGCGCGGCTGTGATGCTGCCGGGTGACAGCAGCGTCACAGCCACAGGGACGCGGAGGGAGGACGTAGCATTTCCCCCAAGACAGCCCGTCCTCACCCGTTCTTCTTCGGCAGGTAGGCCTCCATCTCAAAGAAAACATTCTGCCGCTCTTTTATCAGGCTCTGGGTCTCTCGGATGGACTCCGCCTGGTCAGCGCTGGCGTGGGCTTTGCATCTGGGGAGGAAACACAGGCGCTGGCATCAGGACAGTCCCTGTAAGGCAATCAGGATCTGCTGGCACTGGAGATTGCACAAGGACACCCCAAGGACAGGGAAGACAGTCAGGAGGCAAGTCCCTGACTCCCTCTGCAGGGTGAGCTCCCCTGCCAGGCAGAGGAAAGGAAACAGGAACAAGAGCGAGGTGGGGCCGGATGGGTCTTCTCGCCCTCGAGGCAGCTGGAGAGAGCTTTGTGCGGGAGCGGACCGTTCAAGTGACCTGCTCTGCCCCTGCAAGCTCTGAACTGCACTGGAGGCATAAACTGGGGCTGAGAAGGGGAAACTGAGGCAGATCTGCCGGGGTGAGCCCAGGTCTTCACAGCGTTTCGCTGCCAGTGTGGTTTGGGGTCAAGAGCCCCATCCTTGCTGCTCTCGTCTCTCGTCCTGCCCTGTCGCATGACTCCAACTTACTTTATGAGGGACAACGACAGCTCCTTCAGCCGCTTCTTCTGCCGTGTGATGGAGCTGGAGATCCCGTCCTGCAGCTTGGTGAGCTCCTCGAGCTTCTGCTTGTACAGCTTGTGATTATCCTGGGAAGGAGAGAGTGGTATCCTCACAGCCGTCCCCATCCCTGGGTGCCCTGGGGGTGTCTGTTCATTCCTGTCTCCCACTTCACCTGTCCAGCAGCTGGGTAGGACGAGAGGTGGCTGCAGAAGGCCGGGGTGTTTGGGGACAACCTGCAGCCCTGCTGCCGTGGGGGCAGAAGCAGCCCGCCGGGACACCCCTTTCCAATCCCAAGAATGTTTCCTACAGGTGCTGGCACATCCGCACTGGTTCTGCCCTTGCACGTGGCTCATGTCCAGCCACCCTCCAGCTATGAGCTGTCAAAGTCCAGCTGGCAACGTGGTCTCGCTCCGTGGATGCTGCTGTGGCTGGGAAACCACTGACTCCCAGACTGGTGGGGGCTGGCAGGGACCTCTGGGGATCACCCAGTCCAACCCCTTGCTGCAGCACGGTCCCCAGAGCAGGGTCCAGGCGGGTTTGGGATCTCTCCAGAGCAGGAGACTCCACAACCTCTCTGGGCAGCTGGGGCCAGGGCTCCCTCACCCTCACAGCAGAGAAGTTTCTCCTCATGTTCAGGTGGAACATTCATGTTCCAGTTTGTGTCCGTTGCCCCTTGTCCTGTCACTGGGCACCGCTGGGCAGAGTCTGGCCCCTCCTCCTGACCCCCCTTTAGCTATTGATCACATTGATGAGGTCCCCTCTCAGGCTGCTCTTCTCCAGCTGAACAGCCCCTGGACTCTCAGCCTGCCCTCGGCACAGAGATGCTCCAGCTGCTGGACTCTCTCCAGTAGCTCCTTGAACGGGGCAGCCCAGAACTGGACACAGGACCCCAGATGTGGCAGAGTAGATAGGAAAGACTCAGAAAAAAATGCTGCTGTGGCCAAGGCTACAGCTGAGAGCCAACGTCACCCCTGAGCAGGGGCTTCGACTGCTGGGACGGGACAAGTGGCTCTGCCTGGAGGTTCATGCAGCAGCTGCCACTGCCCTGACTCCTGGCTCTGGGGCTCCATCCTGAGCACCCCCGGGAAGCTGGAAGGAGCCCATCAGGGAGCCGGACAAAGAGGACGGGCTCGTGGCAGGGTAACCTCGTGCAGCGGTAACCCAACCGCACCTGGGTAAGGCGAGATGCCATTCTTCTGCTATATTTAGAAGGGAAAGGGGAGAGCGGGCTGGATCAATGCTCCTTGTTGTCCAGGTCAGCTGGAAAACAGCCTCACCTCCACCACGGGCGGCTCGAGGTTGAGCCACCAGCAGCTCCACCAGGGAATTAACTGCTGCTCGCCACAACCCTTGGACTAGACCATGACACGCACCCATTTTAACCTCTGTAGCTCTGATCGAGCACTTTATCGGCAGATCTTAAAGCTGTTCCCAAAGGAGAAAGGTGAAACCGAGACGCAGAGGACGGAAACAACTCCTCCCTCCAGTGCCAAGCGCGGCAGGGTGGGAACAGATCCCAGACAGCCCCAGCTCCCCCAGCAGTGATTTATGTCCCTGATCTCTCGCAGGACATTCCCTGCTCGGCCATCGAGCTTCCCTGCTCCCGCCTAGAGCCAGCTCCTTCTCTCGCTCTGGAGTGAACTGTGAGCAAGTGCCTGTTGTGGCAGCTCCTCTGGCCTGTGTCCGAGCCCCTCG
>NW_010391892.1:0-225 GCF_000710305.1 Buceros rhinoceros silvestris | reverse complement strand
CGCAAGTGCCCGTTGTGGCAGCCCCTCTGCCCGGTGTCCGAGCCCCTCGCTCAGGGACAGCCCAGATGAGGAGCTGCCCGAGAAGGTCTCCAAAGGAAAGGGCCAATGCCGCGCAGCTCAGAGCAGGCAGCCCGGCACGGCCACGCCACCCCTGTGGAGCAAGAGGAGGTTTCTCAAAGCCTCCCTTGCCCCAGATCCGGGCACAGCTGCACCGCGGCCGCAACA
>NW_010391891.1:7903-9276 GCF_000710305.1 Buceros rhinoceros silvestris | reverse complement strand
CTTCATCATAGAAGGCAACTGGATTGGTTAGGCAGGACTTGGCCCTTGGTGAAGCCATGCTGGCTTTCTTGAATCACCTTCCTGTCCTCCGTGTGCCTTAGCATAGTTTCTAGGAGGATCTGTTCCTTGATCTTCCCACGCACAGAGGTGAGGCTCACAGGCAGGTAGTTCCCAAAGTCCTCCTTTCTGTCCTTTTTAAAAATGGGTGTAAGGTTTTCGCTTTCCAGTCACCAGAGACTTCAACTCACTGCTGTGACTTTTCATATATAAAAGTAACTCGGCAACTACATCTGTCAATTCCCTCAGGATTCTGGGATGCATCTCATCAGGTCCCAAAGACTTATGTGTATATTCAGGTTCCTCAGAAGGTCATGAACCTGATCTTTTCTTACAGTGAGAGGGCCTTTGCTTCGACAGCCGTTGCTGTGGTTTCATGTGCTCCTCTCAGGAAGCCCACAGAGGTCTCAGTGATCCGTGTCTATCCATGCTAAGCCTTCAGTTCTTACAGCTTATCTGGTAAGATAAAAGGCCTTCACTAATGGGTCTCTTCACAGGCCACGTTAGCTGTGCGCTGTCGTGAGTGGGATCACCGGGCCAGGAAGCTGTGCTTGGCAAGATACAAGCTGCCTGCTTCTAATGCAACACACAGACACTTCAGCTTGCTAACTGTACTGATAACTTTAAGTGCACCCATGTCCCTCCACGTGTACAGCACACATGAGATGGCAACTTCTGAGAAAAATGATGTCATGAGCTGTTGTGGCGGGTTGAGCTTGGCTAGCGCCCACTAAAACCGTCGTGTCACTCCCCATCCTCAGCTGGACAGGGGAGAAAAAAATGTAATGGAAGTCTTGTGTGGCAAGGTAAGGACAGGAAGAGATCACTCACCAATTACCGTTATGGGCGAACAGACTCAACTTGGGGAAATTCGTTTAATTTATCACCAATCAAATCAGAGTAGGATAATGAAAACAAGTCTTAAAAACACCTTCTCCCACCCCACCCTTTTTCCCAGTCTCAGCTTTACTCCATAAGCCCTGTCAGAAGCCTGCTCTAGCACAGACTTCCCATGGGATCTCAGCCTCTTTGGTGCACACCCTCTTGCTCTGGCACAAGGTCCTCCATGAGCTGCAAGTGTACATCTTCTCCACCATTAACCTCCATGGGCTGCAGGGAACAGCCTGCCTCACCATAGTCTTCACCATGGGCTGCAGGGAAATCTCTGCTCTGGTGCCTGGAGAGTCTCCTCACCCTCATTCACTGACCATAGTGTCTGCAGTTGTTTATCTCACATATTTTCACTCCTTTCTCCAGCAGCATTTGCCATTGCACATTAGTTTTTTCTCCCCTTTTAAAATATGTTATCACAGAGG
>NW_010391891.1:0-7878 GCF_000710305.1 Buceros rhinoceros silvestris | reverse complement strand
TAAGTTGTTTGTCTCACATATTCTTATTCCTCTCTTCAGCTGCAGTTTCTTGCACAGTTCTTTCTCCCCTTTTAAAATATGTTATCACAGAGGTGCTACCACTGTCACTGATGGGCTCGGCCTTGGCCAGCCGTGGGTCTCTCTGTTGGACAGATGCTTTTAGCATCTTCTCAGAGAAGCCAACCCTGTAGCCCACCTCCCCCACCAAAACTTTGCCCTGCAAACCAAATACAGCTGTGTTGTGAGAGATGTGGTGCTGAAATAGATCAATCAGATTCTGCCCAGATGAGAATAGTGGTTGAGTCATGATGCAAGATAATCATTGAGTTAAATGGTTTCCTGGAGGCCATCCAAATGGTACGGTGAGGGTTTATGACCCAAAGAAGACTCTGCACACCAAAGTGCAAAGAGAGGCATATTCCCTTTCATGTTCGTAAATTATACTGATGCCTGTTACCACACAGTTGCCGCTGGAATAATGGAGGTTAAGGCAAAAGTCCTAATCAACTCAGTAGAGTATGAGAGCAAGTCTGCAGTACAGCAGTTTTATTTTTTCTTACTGTAGACTATTGCTTTCCAAACATTCACATAAATACAAATCAGCCCACTTTATCAGCCAGATCTTTATACAAACATTATTTGGTCATTTTATTTTGCAAGCTGTTCCAGCAGACTGAGTCCTCATTCCAGTATTATGTAATTATTTCATAAGGCAAGTTACATTACATGCAATGTATTTCTTCCACAGCTCGAAGTTATTTATAAGGAATAGAGTAAAACACTTCACTTGAGCTGTCGTTGTAACAATTACGGAAAAATACCAGTTGGTGGTGCAATATATAAGTCTGTTAATATTTCCCATGAGTTATTCTTCCAAGAATCTAAATAATCCAAATAATCTAAAGAGGTTGTTTAAATTAAACAACAGAAAGATTTTATATTTTTATAATATATTTATCTTTAGGAAAATCCATGAGTATGTTCAAGCACTCATTTTTGTATTGCATTGCCCAACACACATATCTGGTACAGACTTTCTACACTGACATATCAAATACCTCTGATATTACAAAATATATTTTATTGCACATTTAAACTTCCAAGACAAAATAGCTGTATGCAGTATTTCCAGAAAAAGAAGGCTTTTTGTATTTTTAGCTTTCCAATACACTCCTTTGCTAAAGGGTCTTGTATTCACATCGTAATGCGTGGACTAAGTAACAGAAAAATGCATGGATTAAGAAACAAAACTGAGATCCTGCCTTGCTTGATCAAGGACCTGAACCCTGCATTAGCAGCCTGACTGTTTTCCAAGTGAATTATACCTGTTATTTTTCCAGAGCTGACATCCTCTCAGCAGCTAATGAATTTTTCACAGCATACTGCTTGCAGACATGCTGCTGGTGGTGAAGGTCCACAGAGTAAGTGGGGTCGGATCAGGTGGGCAGACACAAGCAAGAGACCTCCTGAGATACCCCTGAGTACTACAGGAATAGAGCCCTGCTTCGAGTCGCTTCTAACACAGCACCACAACATGGCTTTGAATTACACAAGTAAACAGGTTTTGCCTCTTTATTCAGTGTATATTTCAAATCCTGTTTAAACTAATTGCCTCCCCTATTATCTTTGTTTTCTTATGGGTGCATTATTCCTATTTCTTCTCTCTTTCAGGCTGCTTTGAATGAGTCCAAAGAGAGAGTGAAGTGCATGAAAATGTTTTGTGTTAGGAAAAAATCAGAGACTTTATTGTGGTGGTTTGTTTGTTTGTTTTTCAGATGTAGAGATTTCTTTGATCACAAATGAGGGTGAAAGAGTGAGGAACCAACAACACTTGGAGGAATTCAGTGAATGAGAACTACTGTGATGCGGGACTTCCAGATATACTAGAAGAAGTGAAAAAAAAATTCAATACATATGGAAAAAAACAGTTGAGAAATAGTTGAAATAGTTTGAGAAGAAAAAGAGGTGGAATAGTGTTCTCAAGGAAATTATAAAAACCTCCCAGCTTATGTGTTTTTAAACTAAGTAGGAAAAATAACACATTAAAAACATAAATTCTTTTGAAAATTATCATAGAGTGCCAGAGAGCTGAAATAAATGAGACATTGTAAAACAACAATTTTTTCTGACTTCTGTGACTCTAACTTTTATAACGGCTGATACGCTTTTATTTCCAAATTTTTTGTTTTCTCTATGATACTTCTACATACTTGATTCAATCTGCTTTTATAGTGTGCTTAATTTCCTCATCTCTTACTGAATAATTTAAAGGGAAATGCAAACTAAAACATTTGCCACAATTTCATTCCATTCTGCTGTAAGCAGTAAAAGAGAGAAATCCAGGACAGAAATGCCAGAGTGACATCAAATACCATGCCTGACTTTACTTCTCAAAACTTCTCTGAAAATATGATAATATATGACAGAAGAGATTACTGTAAGTGCCTTATCTGTGCTTGAAGAAAAAGGTCAATATAAACGTCCTAAAAATTTAGACAAAACTATTTTCTTTGCCAGGCAAATTCATCATAACTCAAAGATAACATCTGAACATGGGCAAGGAATTGAAAAAAATGAACTAAAAGCCTGCTGAGAGTTATAACTGTAAATAACAAACAGGTTTATAAATAAGTTCTATTTATTTGATCATTGCGGTTTATCAGACTTCAAGGGCAAAGTGTGAAAACAGGGTGTGCAGCATTCATAGAAAGCCAGATTGGGGATTATTCATATGATAAAACCTTCAGGATGTGATTAGTCAAGCACCAGAAGAAACACAGATGTATGAAAAGTGCAGCTTCTTCATGAGTGGCTCTGTAGTGATAAAGAAGGGCATATTTTATCAGGCTCCTTTGGCTCCTCATGACTTTCTTCTTTGCCTTACTTGACTGCCCCCCCCATAGCCTGGCCTTTCTTGTCGTCTCTGCTCTTCTGCTTCAGTGTCCATCGGTCAGTCATCATGTAAACTGATCCATCTCATTCAACACATTCATAGAATAATCATCCTTGCAGTTCCGGGGCCATTTTTCCCATTCAGAGATGGCTGGGATCTTTCCTGACCTGAGTTTGGTAACACCTTTTATTCAACTAGGCACAGGAGTGGCATGTAGCAGATCTATAATTTGGGACAAGAAGACTCCAATCCTAGAGACTTTACTGCCCACTGTCTGGGACGAGTAGCACCTGGCACGGCCTGTGGAGCTCCAGTAGTGTCTCTGCTCTTCTCTCTTTCTCCTTTCCCCAGAAAATCTGTCACCCATGCAATAAAAGTTATTGTGGCCACATGACTTCTGAAATTTTCTGCCTAAGCTCAGAATTATCTGGGTTTTCAAATATGCTGGATTTTGCAGAGTGGTGCCATGGGTCTGCTTGAAAGACCAGAGGGGGCCATGGGCATAATCTTCCCCTGCAACTGCAGTAGATTGCCAAGATGTACAAGCCATTGCATAAACCTCCTGGATTAAATATCTGGGGTTTATCTACAGGTTGTTAAGTTGAAGGTTGTTTTTTGATAGTTGTTAATGTTAAAATGTCCCAATAGTATCCATTGATTTTTTTTTTTCCTAAACACCACTGAAATCTCCCCAAAACAGTTAAATAAATGCAGCATATATTACTGACCTCACACATACCGCCCCACCCCCCCCAAAAAAAAAAAAGATCAGAAGATATTACTGTGAAAATAAGTTTAATCGTTTTGGAGAACTGAGAGCTTGTGGTGGCAAACCTCGCTATTAAAAACAACAAGAGAATACACCATCACTCACTAATTCCCAGTGCTCCAGTCAAGCCTCCTAATTTTAGCTACTTTCTGTATTTCTCCTGATTTAATGCTTAAATCTCTGTATACGAGAACGGAAAGATTATCTGTACAACATCTCTGTAGCTAAGACCTGTCTCTTGGGGATCTCTCTGGGTTAGTGTCCTGAAGGAGGGTTTGCATGAACTTTGCGAACAGAGAGATCAATTTTCATTTGAAGGGCAGAAGGCAAATACAGATTTATCTTTCTCAGTAAGGAAAAAAAATCTCCTCTCTTCATAGCTAGAACACTTGGCTATAAATCAACTACACAAATCACTACAAATCACAAATCTCAGTTATACTCTATATCAAAGGAACGCTTGACGTTTATTTTCTTAATAGATACTGAGGAGCATTTACTTTTAAAATGGTTATAATAATTTTTTTGGACTTCATCTAGAGTGGCAAACTCACTGAAAACCAAGCTTCAGTTCTGTTTGAAGTGGAAGGGAAAACTTCTCTATCCATGCTTAAAATACTTCCAGTTAATATATTGGATTTGCAGTTTTCTTTGGCAGCTGCCATAAAATAGTTATTGCGTTTTGATCTCCAAGGAACTTTCACTACCTGGAAATTTTCAAACATAGAAAGGGGGTAAAAAAGACTTCATAAAACTGATTATATACTGGCTTAGGTTTACTGTTTGTATTTTATTACCAAAGTCTTGAAGAGTGTCTTCTATTATAGAGTAGATTACGGGCTTCCAGATGTCCGAATTTAAAGTCTGTTGTGTTTTGCGCATTGTTTTCTGGGTTTAGAGGTTAATAGTCTTATTGATCTCACCTAGTGCATGTCTTTATTACAAAAATAATGATTTAACTGCGTATTGCCTACATCCTCATTTGTACTTTGCCCAAGAAGGCTCATTGCTTTGGCATTTTTCTTTTTTTTTTTTTCCCTAAGAAATACCAGAGCTTGTAGGTTGCTTGCAGCTTCTACTGAGATGACATAGCACCCTGGCACAATGAGACAAAAATTGCTGGAGCGTTTTGTTTTCTTCTAATGTAAATGGAAAGGAAGAAAGCTTGAAAAGCAATGCTGTGCTTGAGATGGGTCAGTTCAGTTTTCTAGGACCAGCTTCCAAAGTAACAACCAACTACTCTTGAATTGTTTTGGGTTTTTGTTTTTGTTTTGGTTTTGGTTTTTTGTTTTTTTTTTTTCTTTTTTTGAAGTTCTGCCTCTTCATTTCCTAAGGGCTCTTGTTAGGGACTGCATTAGCTATGTTTATCGCAGTGCATGGCTCTTCCTACTCTTTCTTGCTGACTGAGGCTGCCATGCAGAAATATCTGCCTTTTGTGAGAGGTGGGAATGGACCATCCCTGCTGTTCACTTCAAGCCCAAACCTTCTTTGGTCACTGGCCCCGGCAGGAGACAGGCACTACTTTGACCTCACACTCCTGATTTTTAGAAAGACCATACTTGGCTATTGGGTTCATGGAGTCTGGGGAGAGGAAGAGGAGATGGAGGAATAACAGTCCCCTGAAGCACAACACCTGTGGGATAGTGAAGAGAGGGCAGTAACCCCAGAGCAGAGCACATCACAGAGTAAAAGTGCAGCTGCGGAACAGCTGTATACAACAATGAATAATCAGCCAGACACATCAAGCAACAGTGCTCCTGGCTGGGCTTTTCATAAGGTCCTCAGTGATTTAAGAGCATAACTGCCATTGACTTCCAGTGGGGCTTCAGCACTTTCCAAAATTTACCCCTTAACACATCAAGCTGTTAGTTGATGTTCTTTGTACTTCACTCTTTTTTAGCTTTGTTCTTTTTTTGATTTGGCTGCCTTGGAAACCTTCAGTCAGTTTCCAAGGAGCAGGGCACTACAGTGTTTGTGGATATATTATTATGGCTTTACCTTTTAATTTGCTGCTCCTGCAGCATGGCAACAATCATCCCCAAATCTCTGAACACCTGAAAGACAGCTCCATCCTGGGCAAGGGATGTGAACCATGGAAATGTTTGCATGTCAATGAAAGACCTCTCCTCTCGCTGTTGTCTTGTGTCATCCCGCTCCACACTGATATTGTATTTGAGCCCATGAGTTTCAGTGCTAGGAACCACACTGACACCAGCAGATGACCATGGTTCATGACAGTAACGGCACTTGCACTAATACAATGTCAGGGCCCAGACTCAGAGCTAGGCTCAGACATCAGCAGTCACAAAGCCGAGAGTTGTGAGCACGGAAAAGTGAGCACATGGCACTAAAAAGGCAGACCTGGCTCAGATTAGATCACACCTGTTAATTGTCCCAGCTCTAAAACTGACTTCCTTCAACTAATCACAGAAAGAAAATGGGAACTTTTGCATAGGTTGGTGTCAGTATTACTGACAAAATTACAGGACCTCAGCTCTGCTCAGCGGTCCAAAACAAACGCTTTTCTCACTTTAAATACCATCATGGAACTCGTTTTGGTCTGAGTGAACACAGAGACAAAGGCAGCTGCAGGGCCCAAGCATGCTGCTGGTGCCTAATGGAAGTAGGGCCAGGCTCAGCATTTTCTAGCACATAGAGGCATAAAATGTTACTTAAATGTTTTCTGTTTGCAGGCTGAAAATTTTCAGGCTGATTTTAGTGGTTGAGTTCAATTAGTTTTAATCAGCCACTCTCCGGAAGATCTATCACTACCGTCCAAAGGTAATCACCATGAACCACAAAAGAAAAAAGACCATTCGGTATTTTAATTCTGTTAGTACAGCAGTGTTGTAGTACTCAAGACAACAGCACCCCTTAAAACACCTATGATTACAGTGCTTTGGAGGCGACTAATGGCCTTCAACAATCTCCTGCCATTTTGAGACATATGGCCATGTAGGCCATAGGACGATACGATTTTATGTGCACATTAGTGACTTTGGGTGTGTTAGAACAGCTTGAGAGCAGCCTCTGAGTGGTCAGAGTGGAGAGCTCCTTATAGCTGTAAAGACCAAACTGTTGAGAGGAATGCTCCCATGAAATATTATCAAGCTTTAGCAACAAATGCAGCACTACCACACTACTGCACAATAGATTTGTGTTGAACCAGCTGGAGTGAGCATGTTCCTGGGCAGCACATCATCTTCTTGAGAACAAGAACACAATACTCTTAGTTTCCGAAGAATTTTTTGTCACATCTAGGAGTTTCATAAATAAAACGAAAATTCAGTTGAAAAACTCCTTTTCCATGGGGCACGGGAACATATCTAAAGTAATTTCAGGATTTGAGGTGTCTTGGGATTTGTTTGGAGGTTTGAGGTTTTTTTCACAACTTTCTGTTCTTCTCATCTTCTCTCTTCTCACTGTGATTCACAGAAATTTCACTATACTTCAAACAAACAAAATTTCTAGAATCTGTGGTCTGAGATAAGTGCATTTATTTGGATTTAATTCACTTTTGGAACTACCTCTTGGTAGTGGGCTCTATCTGCATCTAGTCCCTATTTATACAGGGAGGAAATACAGCCTGCCCAGAAAACTATGCAACTGTAATTCAGACTTGGAACATGTTCTTGTCTGGAGTTTTGATGGGTAATGCAGTTCCTGCCTCCCATCAATATCTTGCTGATTTTCCTGAATTCAACATAACATTGAATGCTTACCCTTTGAGAGGGAGACATCCTGCTTTTGGAGAACTGATGTTCAAGTCAACTTTGAGTTTCTTGTATTGCTGCAGAATTGCTGGGGTTGCCAGGAATCTCTGGAGATTGTCTAGCCCAACCTCTTCACTCAAAACAAGGTCAGAGAGACCACACTGCTCAAGGCAATGTACAATCAGGTTTTGAATAGCTCCAAGGACGGAGACTCCACAATGTCATTGGAACACCTGATCCAGTGTTTGGCCAACTTCATAGTAATAATGTTTTTTCTTACGTTTAAATTGAATATCCTAGTTTGAGTTAGAACAGATCTCATTCTGTTCAGTGATTTTACTTTTCAGCTCAGTCTCTTCCCTAGTGCCTGCCCTACAGTATCAGCGGTGATGGTGATGTGATTGCCACCAGAGGGGGTTAGGTTAGGTAATGGTATTGTATGTATTTATATATATATATATATATATATATACCATTTTATTGTTATTATTTTAATTAAAGCA
>NW_010391890.1:561-1471 GCF_000710305.1 Buceros rhinoceros silvestris | reverse complement strand
GCGCGCTGACACACCCCCCCGGCTGTTACTCCAGAGCCGTCCTCGGCGCAGAGCGCTGCCCGGCTCCCCGGCGCAGAGCGCTGCCCGGCTCCCCGGCACGGCACGCTGCTCCCCGGCTGCCGCCCCGCAGGCTGAGCTGCAGCGCTTGCATCCAGCTCTTCAACCCGCAGCAGGAGCAACAGCCCAGCACTAACCGGGGGGCCTGTGTACCGCAGAGCGTGGGGAACTCCTGCTGCCCCAAAGCCCAGCTCCCTCCCAGACCCCACAGCCAGCGCTGGTGACGTTCATCCCACCACAGTCACCAGGGGATTCTTCTTTTCATACGGCTGAAGCGGGAAGAAGGGGATTCCAGGAAGGACAGCGGGTGTTCCAGGCCCATCTCACGCCTGCGCACCCAGAGCATGAAAAGAAGCTCCAGGGCTCTGCTTGAAACCACAAAAAGTGGCCCTGCCCCCAGATCCACCCCACAGGGACAGGTGACCCAACAGCCCTCTCATCTGAGCTAGGCTGGAACCTCTCCAGGGAGGAGTTCGGCAGCAACACTCCAACCGGATGGAGCATTTCCAGGTGTGAACGGTGTCAGGGCTCTTCGGGAGGAACAGGCGCGCGCCTTGAGCTGTCACCCAAACGAAACGGCACGTCACATACTGCCGCTAACTCAGTGACAGACAGACAGACAGCAACAGAACGGGGACACAAACAACCCACATAAAGGGAGAAATAAGAACAGCAATAAATCGTCAAGGTTAGAAAAGTGAATTTACACCAGAGCTGCTGCTGAAGCGTCGACTACGCTCCCTGGCCTGAGCCTGAACACAGAGCAGGGACCAGCGGGTGGCGGGGCCCCAGCTGAGGCTGTGGGGCAACGGGGGCCTGGTGGGGCACTCGGGATGTCCCTTTCAGTGGCTGA
>NW_010391890.1:0-406 GCF_000710305.1 Buceros rhinoceros silvestris | reverse complement strand
CTGAAACCGCGCAGCCCTGACCTCCTCAGACCCCTCCAGGGCTGGCTGCCACGAGGGAGTTCCATCCTTTTTCTGGTGACAGTCGGAAAACCGATGGGTGCGGGCCATGAGGTGCCTGACGGACCTACTGCCCGTTATCGGCAGGAAACACCGGGGGAGAAGGAAGCTCGGGCTCAATTGACTCGGTGAGGTCCAAGGCCACCAGGGCGTGAGGCATGGGAGTGACAGCGGTGGCGGGTGTGAAAGTTCCCCGGGGAAAACCTTCCCCTGGAACAGTCTGTGTTAGCCAAAGCCCCCAGGGCCGGGAAGGGTTAATTTCAGAGGGAAATTTCTCAGAGGCGCTGCCCAGGGGCCGGGAGAGCAGCGGAGCTGGCGGCAGCTCCCGCGGTGCAGCCGCGACCCGCGT
>NW_010391889.1:0-1045 GCF_000710305.1 Buceros rhinoceros silvestris | reverse complement strand
TTTTCACCCCAGTGCTTTCTTTCTCTTTGCAGCTTCTCACAGTCTCCAGCACTGGAGCTGGACAAGTTCCTCGAGGATGTAAGGTAAGAGGAGCTTTCAGAGGGCAACTTGAATGGATGGTGTGCGAGACTGGAACAGCTTCAGAGAGGCTTCACCTGGGGCCCTGCTCCTTTCTCATAGGAACGGCATCTCCCCGCTGACAGCCTTTGGGATGCCACGTCCCCAGCAGCCCCAGCAGGTCGTGGTGAAGTCTCCCATAGCTCCGCCCTCTGTGAAGACCCCAACTCCAGAGCCTGCCGAGGTGGAGACACGCAAGGTGGGAGATGGGAGCCCTGTCCCTCCCTGTCCCGGGCAGCCACGCAGTGCCGCAGCGGCCGGTGGCTCAGGGCCTCTCTGCTGCGGTTTCAGGTGGTGCTGATGCAGTGCAACATCGAGTCTGTGGAGGAGGGCGTGAAGCACCACGTATGTTCCCATTTCCTGGCCGAGGACGCTGTGTGGGGGTGTCCTGGGGAAGGGTGCAGAGCTCGTGGCTCCAGTGTGCTGCTGGGGCCCAGGGTAGACACAAAGGGTCCTCGGCTGCCATCGAGGGGGGCCCAAAGCCAGACCCAGGCCCACACCTAAGGCCGACCTGGCATGCAGCAAAAGTTTTTGACCCACCCCCAGACGCGGGCTTCCTCTGCAGGGTGGTGCTGCTGGCCATGGCTTGGGATGGAGCTGGGTGTGGTGGTTCTGCGGGTCTCCGGAGGGAACAGGGATTCCTGGGGTGCTTCTGGCTGGCTGTGGTGAGTGGTGCCCTCGGGCAGTGCCAGCCACAGGAGCATGGTCCCTCACTAGAACTTCTTCACTCTGCAGTTAACGCTGCTGCTGAAACTGGAAGACAAGCTGAATCGACACTTGAGCTGTGACCTGCAACCCAGTAAGTACCTTCCTTCCCATGCTCCGGTGCCAGCAGCGCACTTGGAGCTGGGGTCACACCCTTCCCGCTGTTGCAGATGACAACATCCAGGAGCTGGCAGCCGAACTGGTCCAGCTGGGATTCATCAGT
>NW_010391888.1:3425-8764 GCF_000710305.1 Buceros rhinoceros silvestris | reverse complement strand
TTTATTTTTATTTTTTATTTTTCTTTTTTCACCGTAGTGCTTTGGTTTGGTTTTTGTGTTGCTGTGCATGTTCTGATCCTCTTTATAAAGTTTAATCTGTCCCAAAATAGCTGCTCATTTCTGTCTCAGCAGCCTCAAGCCTGCAGAGCACATGTGAAGGGTTGCACAACCTCTCTGAGAGCAGCACTGGCACAACCTGGGCATGCAAAGGTAGTGGGTTCTGCTCCAGCCCACAGAGATCTGCCCAGGGTGGGTTAGCAGAAGGCAGCTTTGTCATGGACAGCAGAGCTCACGTGCACTCAGAGAATTAAAGTTCATTTTGCTGTGACAAACTTAGGCTGGACCAATGTGGCTGCAGTAAAAGCAACGTGGTAGGGTAGGGGGTGGGGATGCAGATTTGCTCACAGACTTGGACCAGGTGGGTTGCAAGTGAAATGGGAGACACAGAGCATCGGCTTTGTGGTCTGGAGCATCTAAAGTGCATCAGGGCCAGGGAGGCGGGAGGAGATCCTGGAGCCTCCACTGCTCCTGTGGGAATTTCAGTGGAGCAGAGCAGCCAGGCACTATAGAGGTGCTGGGTTGGAAGCGACAGTGGTGGCATATCCACCAGAAACAGTGTGCAAACGGGATGGCAAGATACAGGCAGAGCAGGAATCATCCAGAGGGAGAGTTAAACCCTAGCAATGGGCTTGAATAACAGAATCTGAAATGACTTTATACCTTTTTCAATCAATAAAGCCTCATCTTTTTGAGTCAAATCCCAGAGTCACCCTGGGAAAAGTTGCTACAGCAGTTTTGATTTACCAGTGTGTAAAACTCAGGCCAAACACTGACCAGTTATTTATGACCCTTCTTATTCCACACAAACCCTTTTTTCTTGTTGACACGCTGGGTTTTGTGGATGAGGGGTCTGGAGTACTTTTAAAAGACACTTTAGTGGATCAGCATTACTCCCGAAGCAGAGGTTATGGGTGGCAGGACAGCTGGGTTGGTGGAAAGCTTGGCGTTTCGGGACAGGGCAAGTGACAGCCTCTGTGTGTGGGGAGGTGAAATGCCCCACCACCCACTGGGGTGTGCATCACCCCCCGGCAGGGAGCTGGCTGGATTCATGGTGCTGCTGCTTCTTTCAGATAACTTGATTGTGATTGCACTGTATGATTTTCCTGCCTCAAGTGACCGTGACCTGCAGTTAGTCAAGGGGGAGAAACTCCAAGTCCTCTCCAAGTAAGTAACTTGCTCTCAGATGGAGGTTCAAAGATGAGCATGATGAGGCTGGGAAAGGGAGGACCTTGGGGTCAGACACCAATTTGCAGCTTACCAGAGCCGAACCTGTGCCTTAGCTTTGCTCCAGAGCATGACTCTGGGCACCCTCTTATCTCTGCAACGTGGAGAACATGCCACGTCCATCCTTTCCTTGGGTTACAGATACTTTGGGGTCAGGTAGTGTCCCTGCCTGCATACTGCTGGGACTTTCTTCACTGCCGGTGTGCGTGGGTGCTGAAGTTGCATAAATAACAACAATAACCTATGTCCTGTTTTATATTTTGTGCTGATCATGCTTTTGCAAAGGATGTGGGTTGGGTGTAGTCACAGGAAAGGACAGAATCAAGCCAGAGAGGCACATGGTTTCATTTCACCTTATTCTCAAATTCATGAGAGAAGAGGCTGACAGTCCATCCACCCAGTCCATAATAGGGCACAGGTGGGCTTGGGTCCCCTGGACATTTGGCCTTCTAGGGCTGCTCCATCCTTGGCGTTTCTGTGAGGTGGCCTCTAGAGGTGACATTTCTCACCCAGATGCCACGGGCTGGGACCCATAGGTCAGGGGAGAGTGCGGATGGCTTTTGGTCATGTCTGGTGGCTAAGCCAGTGGTGGGAGTGGTGGGGTGTCTGACAGACAAAGAATGGAGCAGAAAGGAGGAGCCCTGATGTCCCTGTGCAAGAGGGAAAATAAACTCATGGTGACCTAGCTTTCTATCCTCTCAACTAGGACACGTAGCATAAGTGTGGGTCTGTTGGCACTTTGTGCTTCTCTGCACTCCTAGAAAGAGTCTGTCACCTCCAAAGTCCCTGAGAAACCAACAGTCTTCAACCTGATGGTGATCCTAGGAAACTGAGAGGGACCTGTAGAGTGGATTAAGGAGGGCTGGCCTATCTGCAGTGCTCAAACCCCCACAAACAATGCCATTCCTGCAGCCTTAACTTGTCATGAAACCTCCTCTGGGCACTCACACTGTCTCTTTTGCTTTGCTTTGCAGCGAGGGGGACTGGTGGCTCGCAAAATCCCTCAGAAGCGGGAGGAAAGGCTACATCCCCAGTAACTTCGTCGCACAAGTAGACAGTTTGGAAGAGGAAAAGTAAGTGTGTAAGCTTATGAATGGTGAACACACTGATGCAGCCGACAGGAAGATGTCATTGCTGAGCTGGATGGCAAAAAGGCTTTAATCATCCCCCACAATGCTGCCCAAAAGTTCAGAAGAAGTTTTAAGCATCGTGTGGGTGTGGAGCAGGGAGGATGAGATTGCTATGGGAAAGTGGGCAAAGAGTCCTGTCCCACTGATAGCACAAAGATTTGGGGGAAAGAACATAAAGGTTATATTTGCACTGGTAATTTAGCAGTGCCAGGGACCATCCTCTGGCCCCACTGGGGCCAGTTCACCCACGTGCGTAACGCTACATTTCCTCAAGACAGTGTCAGTATGGAATCTGGGACTGGGGATCACTAGGGAGGGGGTGCATTGGTCAGGTCTGGGATGTGCCAGGGATCGCACCATCAATTAAGGTGGCAGACAACTGAGCGCCTGTGCTTAGACCCATGGCCTGGTGCTGTTTGTTTCATTAGCCCAGATGTAACCTTCATGTTCGGCTCCCTGCGAAGACGATGGTAAGAAAGATTTGAGCCAAAAGGGTTTATTATGACTATAATAGAAGCAGCAGAAAAAAGTTATTCCATGACTTACTCTCCTCTATGACATTCAGCTATAGATGATCAGTCCTGCTTGCAATCTCCTCTTGAGATCCAATCATCAGTAAATTCGGCACACATTTAGCAGCACACAGAAATACGGTTGAGACATAAATGCTCTTCGTACCCAAAGCATATATTTAAATAGCTATTGTCACTCTGTGCTCAGCCTCCAGCCCACGTACCTGCTTTATTTGCAGCCTGCCTGGGCACTGCTCAGGGTTTACTCGCTTGCTGGGTGAGCTGTGGGTCCCTGCATGCCTCAGAGGCTGGGCTCTGGCTGAGCTTGCCCTTCTCTCAGGTACAGGGTACTGCACATACCATCTACTCTCTGCCCTGGCTGAATTGCTGGACTGTGAAACAAGCCCAAAGTGACTGAAATCTGGTATTAATCTACTGAAAACAGTCTATTACTGCCACTTTCCAACAGATAAAAAACCTATTTGCTGATAAAAATAACCCTCAGTTTCAGAATGTAATGGCGAAAGAAAAAAAAAAGAGCTAATTGGAAAGAATCTAGGTTTTTTTAGAGCTTTTCCTTTTCAAGCAACATTTTTGCCTTTTCTGTCTCCCAGGTGGTATTTCAAAACTCTGAGCAGAAAAGATGCTGAACGGCTGTTGTTGTGCTCTGGGAACAAGGTCGGTGCTTTCCTTGTCCGAGAGAGTGAAACCAACAAAGGTGAGATCCGCAGAGCAATGATAACTCCTCGCTATTGCCACGGCTTGGAAAACCTGTCAGACCTGAGCTGTGAAGTGCAGCTGCCTCGGTGTTTCTTGGATCTGACTTGGTGAAATAGCACTTGCAAGGCTCGGCTGGGCTGTAGAAGTGAGCTGGGGGTCTGGAGGGCAGATTTGTTCATGATGCTGCTTGTATGTGTAGTTCAGGCTGTGGTAAGGGTGGCTCTTCTTACCACAGTTCGTGGCAGAGATGCAGGAACCAGATAAGCAGAAGAGACTTTCCAAAACGATATGCAGGGGTTTTCTTTTCCTTTTCTCCCAGAGGAGATGTTTTTTGGTTTATTGGGGTTTTTGGGTTTGGTTTTTTTTTTTGCAAATGTGTTTTTGAAGAAGATTTCTCCTGCTTCCAGCAGAAACTTGCAGAATTTTGGAAAAAAATATTTCAGGGAAACACTTTCCCGGAGGAAACAAGATTTTCCTGATAGTCTGTAGCAGGGGGAATTGGACTTTTGACTGACGAGCAGAAAAGGTGACCTTCATCCACTTTTCATCCCTATGAACACGTCTGGCTTTTGAAGATGTGACTCAATGAGGATGGAAAGGGCAGAGCATTGTGATCACTTCTCTTGAGCAGTAGATATAGTTATTAACCACCAACATTAACTGTACAATTGCAACTTCTTTGTTTTGTGCAGTTCACTGCTGGTCTGGAAGCTAGCTTATGTTGTCCCACCGGAATTTCGCATTGTTTCTTTCTTACTTTTCTCTCCTTGCATCTTCTGGGCCATCAAGAGTGTTTGCAGCATGGAGGAATTGATGCTCATGGTGGTCCCGTAGTTCTGCTCTGAACCAACTCTGCATAGTCATTCAGGAAAATACTTCGGTCTTGCTGTGCTTTGGTTTTTCCTGTGAAATGGATATGGGAGTCATAGAATTGTAGAATCGTTTAGGTTCAAAAAGACCTTTAAGATCAAATCCAGCCATTAATCTTTCCTTGACACGTGGGAAAAAGTGGTTTGTGTCTTCCTAATAGATCAGTAGAGACTTGAGTCATCCACCTGAATGGAATGGATGGGTAATATGGGACATTTTTCCCCTTGACTTGCTTCCCAAATGCTTCTACAAGGCCCAAGCCAAACAGTAAGAGTGAGAACAGATTAGACTAGATCATTTTATAACTCATTCTTGCATACTGTAGCTTATCCTTCTTCCTTTCTTGTCTCTGTTTTCCCCCATTCACATGGGAGAGCTCCGTGGCAGTGTCTGTTCCTTCCTCCATGGCTACATCACTACAAGTAAATTAAGTAGAGTCAGAGCCTGGATGCAACAGCTGGATCATCCTCACAGTCTCTGTGCAGGTTTTGTCCTGGCATCAACCAGACACTATTCTCGATAGTTTATTTGAGTTTTGGGGGCTGAGAGAGTTTCATGCTGTTGACGTGACCCCAGGACTAGAAAGCAGGTTCTGACTTTTTTAGGGAAAATTCAGGTCAGGAAACAGAAGAAACTTGTTTCTGAGCATTTCCCCTTACAAGGAACTTGTTCTGCTCATATATTGGCTTCCCCACTTCCTTTGCGGTGCCTTTAAAATGATCAGGTTTAGAATAGTCACTACATGCTGCTCTTCCATTTATCCCTTTCCCACTCTCCGCTTCGTTTGCTGGGACATTTGAGTAGCTGACCTTTCCTTACAATT
>NW_010391888.1:0-3339 GCF_000710305.1 Buceros rhinoceros silvestris | reverse complement strand
TTACTCATGACATTTCTCCCATGCTTCTGCTAGCCACAAACACAGGAAAAAATAATTCCTTAGAATTCTCTGCAGTGTGGTTGTGTCTAGGTTACATGAGGCTTGGACAGAGCTGATAGAGTTCTAGGATTCAAGGGGAAATGACCAGGCTAGACTTAGTCTAGTCCTGTCTCTGCTGGCTAGAAGCAGACTTAGCTGGGGAGGGTGTGATCTTCTGCCCTGTTAATTCCAAATGGTCAGAGATCAGCTTCTGCTCTGAGATGCGAGTCTCACCTGTGCCTTTTCTGATATTTAGTATTCCATCTTACGATGTGACTGTTATTTCTTGAAACGCTTCATCCCTTGAATCATCCAACACAATCAGCTTCTACCTTGAATACCCCGTGCTTTAGACTTCACAGCAGCACCATTTGATCTGTCTTAACCACAGCTTCTTCCTTTCTGATGAGAAGAGGTAAACAGAAAGCCTCACATGTCCAAATGAGTCCACGTAAAGCACCCTGTGACCCACCAAGGTACCCAAAGCAATGCCGTGAAATCAACGTTGCCCTTCAAACCCCACAGGTTCTTCCTGTTTTCCTCCTCCACTACATGCATTTTCATTCACTTTGCACAATACCAGCAACATTTGCCTTTCAGGGCCGAGCAGAGAGTCAGGCTAAAGGTGGTAACCCCCTTAGCTGCATGCACTGGAGAGCGGTTGCCTCATACTGGGTTGTGTCAGTTACAGTGGGACGCATTCTGCACCCTGCCTAAGAACAGCACCTATTCACAGCCTATCCTAAGCCATGTCTCATTTCAAAGATCCTAAAGATCTCCAAGTCTGGGGGCTTCAATTTCAGTCAACATTTTGCAGAGGCCATGAAAGGCACATTGAGCATCCCGGGAAGATAGGTTCTTCTCAACACAGCGTGGAAAGCAGACCAGCAGTGAAATCAGTGGCAGAGAGCCGGTCTTGCTGAAGCTGTTGGAAATAAACAAATCTTCACCCAAAGTAATAATCCTTCTGAAACCTGCAGGAACAGTCACACAACTGGGCTGAGTCATGAATTCCTGGCTCGGAGCAAGACCACTGCATCTGCACTCCTGGCAGGAGGAACCTTGAAGAGCTCAGCTGCTGTATCCAGCTGAGCTCCTGGTTTTCCCATTGGGAAGGAGTTAAGAGCCTGATGAGACCTGTAGGAACAGGAGACGCCACATGTGGTGGCACTCAATCTGAGATGCAGGCATCAAAATATAGATACCACATGTGGCAGTTGCTTGAGCTCCCACTGTAGCCAGTGCAGCTTGATTTCATCGCTAAAACCTGAACATCTTAGAGTCATAGAATCATAGATCACAGCAAGCTACAAAGGGACCTTCCAAGCTCACCCAGTCCAAAGCCCCTGCAGGAAGCAGGGACATCTGCAACTAGAGCAGGTTGAGCAGAGCCCCAAGGGACAACCTGACCTTGAATAGTTCCGGGGATGGGGCTTCTCCCCCCTCTTCTCCACATACTCCACCAGGATATGTGGTTTTGCACCATATCTGCCAAGCCCATGTAGATGTCCCAGAGTATCTCAAGTGGTACCAGACACTCATGTTTAAGTGACCAAAACAGCCTTAAGTATGATGGGAAAAGGTGAATGTAAAGGTGAATCCCACCTTTACATCTTCTGTTGCTCTTTCCCATGCAAAACTTGCCACTCTTTGGACAGAAGGGACCTGAGAGCCCTTACATGATTTTGGGGTTTGGGGGATGCCATCCCAGAACAGGAGAGTTTGGCACCCAGAGCTGCCCAGGGCAAGATTTGAATGTGCTCACACTGATCTGAGCCGGTGCAGGTGTTAACCTCTGTGTGTCAGCCCAGCTCAGGACTATAGGACAGCAGAATGTCACTTGTGGCTGAGGGGCAAGAACTCATTTCAGACATCCTGGCTATCATCAGGAGAGATTAGATGTCCTGCCATCTGTCTGGCTCTGCTTAATATTGTTGCTTCGCTGCTGTCCCTGGGAGAAGAGTGAACTGAGGTTTTTCGGCCGTAGCACTTTGCCTTTACAGGGCAGCTCCCACGGGAACAGAAAGCGGCCATGGTGAATGACAGGGAAAGCTCTACCATGCTCACTCCAGCAAACTAAACTCTGGGAGTGAAACACAGTCATTAGTTCTAATGACAGGGTAAGCGTTAATGCCGGTAGCAGACAGCTGATTGGCCTGGAGGGTGCCTGGAGCCCCTGTCACCTTTGCATGCTGTGCATCCCTGGTTTGAAAGATGCAGGAGAGTTTAAAGGGTCGGTGGGGTTTGGAGACGAAGTCCAGCAGGAGGATAGGCATTTTGGGTGCAGAAAACCTAACAAACAGATCGGGTCCCCTCTTTGCTGACTCTTGGCCCCCAGGCACCCACTTGCACACATTAGTCATTAGTTCCTGTGCTCCCTTCTGCAACACTGTCTGTCACCAGTACAGCTGAGTTCACGCCACGGTTGGCTCCTTCCTCTAGCAGGCCTTGCATCGTAAAAACCCCATGCATGCCCTAAGCCCTGTCCCAGGCATGCAAAACACCCTCTTGGACTTGTGTCATCCAAGCCCAACTCTGATGGGCTGCAGCCTGGCCGGCACATTGTTTCAATCGCTTTGAAATTAAAATAACATCATCATCCTCAAAAAACAGTATAGTTTATAGTAATAAATAGTAATAATAATTGTAACTTAGGGCTATGTAGGTACCACAGAGGAGCCAAAGGAGGTCTGGGGCCAAGTACTAGGGAACGTGAATGTGGCTGATCAGCTCTAGCAGGACTTGTGCTGAGCACTGTGGACACAAGCTCTAGCAACACCTCTCTGCACCCAGCAGGGACCAAATATCACTCCCCGGGTAAGACATCACAGAATCACAGAATACCAGGCTGGAAGGACCTTAAGGATCATCTGGTCCAGTGTTTCTTGGGAAAAGCATAGTCATGACAAGATGGCCCAGCCCCCTGTCCAGCTGAATCTTAAAAATATCCCATGTTGGGGACTCCGCCACCTCCTTACCTGTTAGTGACCTTTGGTCACTGAGATATGAACTGCAAAAGTGAGCCATTCCTTTGCCCCGTCTTGAATTTTTTGTTGCCCCATTGAAGATGCTTTAGGGCTCTTTCTCAGATGTTCAGCTGTAGGACTGATAGAGCCAAAAAGGGCTTTTCAGTCTGTCTTTCGTCTCTCAGAAGAGCATCCTCTGTTGAGAAGGAGCCTATGTGCTTCCAATCTTGAGATTTCCTGCCTCTGCACTTAAACCAGCAGATCTTTCATGAGCATTATGCCACCACATCTCATAGTCACAGAATCACAGAATCCCAGACTGGTGGGGATTGGA
>NW_010391887.1:4254-14281 GCF_000710305.1 Buceros rhinoceros silvestris | reverse complement strand
CTGGGGAGGGCTGGGTCGGGATGCCGTGTGCGCGGAGAGACAAAATGGCGCCCGCCGCGCCTTCGCTTGCCGGCGCCATGATGGGCCTCGGGAGGGGTGGTTGCTTTTCACCCAGTACTTCTCTCCCTGTTTCCAGAAGTTTCTGTTTCATTTCTCTAGGCTTGGAGAGAAGCAAGGAGGCCTTGCGGCTGAGGCCCTAGAGTTTCCTGGCTGGGGAGAGAAATATTGTGGTCATAGGAGCGGGCGTTTCTCGGACTCGGGCGCAGGTTCCCTGGGAAGGGAGGAGGGAGGGGATGGATTTTGCCATGGGCAGTGCTCAGTGTTTGTTCTTGTAGCTTTCCCTGTCCTATTATTTTTCTTTATGTTTGGTTCCAGGACTGATTTTTTTCAGCGTTGTCTTGTACTCTGATTAATTATTTATCCCCCTGTTTTTATGGTTAATATCCATAGGAAATGCCTCTGCTGTAGCTATTGCTGCTTTTTTTGTTCATACATGGTCTAAGAGAGTAGCTTTACTTTTAAAATTTGTGTGGCCTGGTAACATAAAGGAGTTTGTCCCATAATTAAGTTGGAGAACCAGTAAGACCTGATGTGGTTAATTTTTTTTCGAAAGTCATTAATTAGTCTTTGAGTGAAAGAAAAAAGCCCTACAGACACCAAACAAACCAGACTCTAAAGTGATAAAACTCTTCAAAGTTGACTTTAAGTACTTTGTGGTGTTTAATCTCATATTTCAAGTTCTTGTCTTGAAAGGTTTGACCGGTGGTGAAACAAAACAAGAGGACCATAAACTTGTGAAGAAAAGTATTCTTTTTTTTCATGGTGCTTTTTTAGTTTATATAACTTAACCTGTTGGGAATAAGTTAAATTTTTTTGTGAAAGGACGTTAGATTTATTTTTGAGAAGCAGTTTGTATAAATAACGAGGCTGGTGGCTTTGGAAAATGTGGTAGTGGGCTCAGTTTCAGTTGGATGCTATGTTTAAAACCTTAACAGACTGTTAGTTGGTATTCTCCTTATCCTTTTCAAGTAACTTTGAAATATAAGTTCATAGAAATCTCAAAACTCCTTTGAAACTTCCAGCTGAGTCTTGGAAACCTTAGATGAAGGAGGGAAGTGTAGATAAGGAGACCATAGGTGTGGAATGCCAAGGACTGTCATGGCTAAGATCACAAATAGGGGAGTCAGTTCCTACTCTGTGCCCAGTGTTTTTCAGGGTGGTGTATCAGTAGTATTCAGAAGTGTCCCTGGAACTGTAGTTAAAGCTCTGCTGCAGATGCAGTTTTAGGTGGTCAGTGCCCTTGACCATAGGCTGTTATGTTTTGAACTTGGTGTACTCCACGAATGGAGAACAGCTACTTTATCTCTCCCACTTAGAGAGATTTTATTATAGATGTGTCTTTGCACTCATGCAAATTAACAAAGAATTGGGCAGACTAAACAGTAGTAGCTGAAATAGAAACCCAAAGATTTACCTGTAGCTTCTTATGAAGAGTCTACCATGAATACATAATGTAGTAATGACAATCTCTAGTATCTCTTGTGGCTTAAGAAAAAGAAAAACCAGTGGCGTTGTTTTCAAAGTACTGAATATAAATCAGCATTTGAGAGGTTTTTGCATGTCTTGTTCAGTTTGCAAGTAAAACTGCAGCCCGTAGGAAAACATCCTACGGATCTTGTGCTGTGCCTTAGTGATGCCCTGACAGGACATCACTGAGTTTTTGTGTTTTAAACATTGTGTCTTCCTGTGTAGGGTAGTGATACAGAACGAGATGGAGTAGCCCCAGAAAAGTCCTCTCCAGAAAGAGAGAAGAAGAAGGAACAATCAGATGCCTCTAGTTCTCCCAGAACATCAAAGCATCACTATTCAAGATCACGCTCACGGTCAAGGGAAAGAAGACGGAAGTCAGGTATGGGCTTCATGTCAGCTGCTTAGTAATGATCTAGATTATGCTCATAGGACTGAAAAATCTTTAAAGCTGTTTTGGAAAAAATGTGCAGGCTTAGTTCTAGTAACTTGTTAGAATTGGGAAGAAATGAAGCTACAAATTTTGGTTTTGTATCTTTAGTGTGTTATATTGAAAGTTTTCAAATTTAATGATAGGAGTGCTGAGGGAAAATGTCAGTGTTTAGAGAATTGGGGGAGAGGATGGGACACAACAGCAAGCAGAAAACCATACTATTTTGTCTTAATTTGAATTAGGTATGCTCTGACTGGGATACTTTTGAGTGGTTGTAACAAAAATAAAGTTACCTGACTGGAGTATGACATGAGCTAGTTTTTTATTGTCAGAGCTTAAGTAAATGCAAACAAAGAAAGGGGAGGAACAGCCAGAGTTTGGTTTCCCCAGTAGGGGTTCCAGTACTGCTGTTTGTTTTCTAAATCTCTATTCTTGACTTTGGGAAGTGGAAGAACTGAAAGGAACTAGAAAGATTATAGCCAAGTGATGTCCTGTTTAGCTTGGTAAATAATGATAAATATTTTCTTCTTTAGATACTGAAGGAAGAAAACACAGAAGTCGGAGCAGAAGCAAAGAGGTAATTAACTCTTTGTAGCGTTTAGGTAATTGTATAATACATCTTAAAAAGTATCTTGTAGTAATGCACTTATGTCTAAACCTAAATAAATGACTTTATGGTAAGTACGAGAAATTGGAAACTTTAAACTTAAAAATGGATATGGAGATCCTTTCGTAGTGAAGCATGATTGCAGCCATCATGTTGACAAGGTAATAGTTTTGTAGAAAAATGCTTTCAGAAACTAGTAATTTCTTTTCTTTTGTTTGTGGAAACAGCCAAGAAAAAGAATTCATGTGGAGAAGTAGAATGGTGTTCTTGATGACTTTCACAGAGCTTCCATTAATCGAAAGTCATGGTGGCTTTATTCCTGGCCAGTGTTCAGGACTTTCAATGATACATACTCATCTACTTAAGTATATTAAAATAATTCCCCACCTGACTGAGCTCTGTTCATTGCACCCTTTTAATTGTAAAGACTGTCATAGCTTGACAGACAAGCTGAGTCAGCTGGAATCATGACAGTAGCAGCAAAAATTTCAGAGGGCTGTCTCTTTCTAAATAAATGAACAGATGTTTGTGTGGATGTGTAGGGGAGCGAGAAGAGACAGCATCAATACCTTGAAAATAACTGGCTTACACACCAGAGAAGAGGTGGACTGAGCAAACCAGGAGCAGCAGTATAGTCACAAAGAAGCTGAAGCCATGTGGGGCAATAGCAGGCTGGGTCAGCCGAGGGACTTTTTGTCTTTTAACCTGGGTCAGGAACGTCTCTTTCTCCCATTGCAATGGAAGCTCTGTTTAAAAGAGGAGGAAAAGAAAAATAATCTAGGAGAGTTTTTGTGAAATTGAATATATTGTTTAGCTCACATGATAACATTTCTATAATAAATCATACTCAGCGTGCTAATGCGCGAAGAGACTGAACTGAAGACGCTGCAGACTCAGATAGCAAAATTATAAGCCTACTTCATGATAAGGTAACTATTAGTCATTCAAACTCATATTTCCCTTAAAAATATCTTAAATCCGTTATGGGATATAATGGTGGTTTATTACTAAGTGTGTGCCTAGAAGACATGATTTAAAATAAAAAATATCTCTTTTTAATGTTTTTTTTAAAAAACTTGCTTAAAATTATGTCCAGTGTTTTGCCGTGCTGTTGGATCTGATCTTACACAATTTATTTAGCAATTTCTAAGTTTCGCAGCCTGAACAGATGAGGAATCCCACCGTAGATTTGCTATTCTCGTTCATTTGCAAGATGAAGTTCATTGTCTGTAGACTAAATACTGAATATCAGTAATTCTTTTTTATATGTGTATCAGAACAACTACTTGCTTCTGTTAAATGTATACTTAAAATTGATGTACAGGTAACATCTCAAACTTTTGTAGGTAACAACTGATTGTTCAAGGAGTTAAGAATAAAATACTGTAAGAGAAGGAAAAATAGATGTAATGTTGCATACTTGAACTATAATAAAATATACTTAGAAATAGATATGTATTAATGAGGAGTTAGGCTTGCATCAGGGGGCATAAGCTAATAATAGCATCTTCTCCAGACTTGTTTCATTTGAGAGTTAGGATTGTAGGAAAGGTTCTATGAGTAGTTAACAGATTTAAATAGGCAAGATGCCAACAACAAACTTCTGAAGAATTGGGTTTTAGCCTGCAATGAATGTATCATGCTTAAATTATGACTTGAAACAACATATTATTTAAACGTAAGACTTAAGTGCACTATTCTTTTGTGGTAGAAATATTTCAAAATAAATTGGATGTATTAAGAAAAGGTACTGATGTCATGACTTAGTCTCTAAGGAAAACACTGGCAAAAATCAGGCCTGACCTTGCTAAGTATTTTTGGCATTACGGCTATAAAAAGGAATCTTTTTTTAAGAGGCACTGCAGGAAGAAATTGCAGTATAGTGGAGCAGCATATCTTTAATTTAAAACTACGGTGGGAGGTCTGAGTGATGCATGTTGGTTTTTAATACTAAAAATGGGATGTCAACTACGTAACTTTGATTTTTAAAACTCCTGGAAGTTACTGACTGAAGAGTTTTGCTCTAAAAATGAATTACCTAATTATAGATAGAAAATTGTGTCAGTTATAAAAGCGAAATAGTATATGTTAGCAACTATGTGTGGATTTGAGTAACTTTCTACTTGGTAGGCTTAGGCAAATATTAAATATTAACTACCAATGTGTGTGTATGTGCATATTCATAAATTGTCAGGTACTTAAAGACAGATACTTGTTTCGGAATGGAAGCAGTGACTGAGAATGGCAGCTGTTCTTGTTAAAATGCTGTGAACTCTCATATGGAAACACTGTAAAGATACTTTGGATGCGCTATAAATCCTTTAGATGGTGGGGAGGAGGAAAAGGGGGGAAAATTATAGCGTCCATTGGCAACTTTGGGTAGTTGGTGGCGTTAGGTAAAATAGCCATCGCTCATGATTGAGTCACGCTCCTAAGGTTACTAATGTTGCATCACAACTTATCATTTTTTATCTTCTGATACCCATACTAACTCTCTTTGTTGCACTATTTTCCTGAAAGAACCAACTTCTTCTTAAAACAGGCAAGAAGACATGAATCCAAAGAGAAGTCCTCCAAGAAGCACAAATCTGAAGACCACAACGACAAAGAACATTCTTCTGACAAGGGAAGAGATAGCTTAAATTCATCTGAAAATGGTGAGGATAGACATAAACGCAAAGAGAGGAAGTCATCAAGAGGGAGGAGTCATTCAAGATCCAGGTCTCGTGAAAGGTAGGTCGTTTCACATGAATTTTGTTTTGTAAGTGCATTTGCAAAAGCAGTGGTTGGAATTTATGTAGACTTTTGAAGTACTGACCTAATTTGACTCTAAAGCATCCATTTATATTGCATGTTTTGGTTTTCATTAGGTAGTGTGTTTCCTGCTACTTGGTGGTTTTTTTCAGATTAGTTCTGAGTAAATGTATAAAATCGCTCTAATGCTTTACAGAGGCAATCTGTCTCATGCTTGTATATACGGACTATAGAAAATATGTAATAGTATAAGCAGAGCGTATTAAAAGTTCCGTGCTGCCAGTGATGGGAAAGAAAATACCCATTAGCAATGTCATGGCTTTTTACCTCCTAATTCAAGAGCTTACCCAGAGACCAGTTTTACCCAGTGCTATCTAAGCCTCCCTGCAGGGAGGCCACTGAACACACTGTCATGGTAAGAGAATTGCTTGGGATGAACCGGTTGCTGCCAGCAGAACTTTTCGGGCAGCTCTGCTCATGGCCAAGGGATCTGTAGCAAGCATGATGGCAAGGCACAAGCTTTGGCTAATGATACACAGAGGGACTGTGTGTGACTTAGAAGCTGAACTTGGGTGTCTCTTCCCTAAGGTGTTGGATTACCATGGGGAGGAGGAGAGTTTTGAGCCTTGAGTTTGAGTCCTACATCAGATTAGTTTGGCTGTGTATTTGCATTGAGATGTACCCTTTAATGAACGACTAAAAATAGCTCTATTGATGAGTGTGATTGTTTATCTGTAATTCTTGTCTGTTGTGGCTCAGTGTAGCATTTGGTTCCTTTCCCATTTCATCTCCTAGTCTTAGAACGTAGTGTTCCAGGCATGAACTGTCTGTGTAGTTAGTTTGCAGTCTTCCCACCTTGCGTGATGCTTTTTGCCCTGTCGTAACAAACCTGTATGTAAGTCCTTACGTAGAAGTTGAGTTTAAACATGGGAATATATGTAAGAAATTGGGACATGTGTTTCAGACGTCATCGTAGCAGAAGTCGTGATAGGAAAAAATCCCGATCTCGCAGCAGAGAGAGAAAACGACGTATAAGATCTCGTTCTAGATCAAGATCTAGACACAGACATAGAAGTAGAAGTAAAAGCAGAACAAGGAGCAGAAGCAGGTGAGTAATAACTTCCTTATACACTTAGCAGTGGTGTTTGGTTGAACGTTCTGTGGCAGGCTGAAGTACAGAAGAATTGTAGGTTTGTAGGTTAGTGTCTGCTCAGTGTAACTAAACCTGTTTGGCTTTGAAGAACTGGGTTGTTTGCATACACTTACAGAAACATTTGTCATAGCTAAAGTGTCTCAGGTTCTCATCTTGCCATAGCAGTTAGAAATGCTTAACAAGTGATTTTGTGGTGTCTTATAAAATCACCATTTGACAGATAAAGTAGAAGGAAATAACTTTGAGCAGCGATGATTACCACAGTTCAAGCTCGCTTTCGTTTCTTATGCCACAACTGAATTTACTCTTTTAAATAGGATATTTAAATGATACTTAAGTGGGAAAAACTGAAGAATAAGGTACAACTCTTTCATGTGTTTGATAGAAGAGTATTGTGGTTGGCAAAGCACTACTTTAAAAATTCTTTCATATTTCTTCTTGTTTGCATATGTATCATAAAAGGGAAGTTTAACTGGGAATCACGGGCTGTCCAAGTAGACAGACTGATCAGAAGGTAATCCTGATCAGCTCCATAAAGTTCATTTAATTTGTTTTGTCTCTGAACTGGTGCAGTTAGCGTTAAGGTGAATTCTGAGTCAGATGGATTATTTCTGGTCTGAATGTACTGTTCTGTGTTGGTGATTACCAACTCCTTTTTGTCAAGTTCAATCAAGTGTTACCTTGTTAACTTTTCTCCCTATCTGGGGTGCTTCCATTCCTTGCTTAAACTCTAGAAGCACAGATTGAAATGCTCTAGCTGGTCACATGCTGTTTTATTCTGGGACTGCTTGACAGAGTTGAGATCTGTACCTCACCTGGCATAGGCTGAAGGTGAGGTTTTCATTGATGTATGAAGTTAATGTTTTCCAGTGCTGATGAATCATCGGGTGTTTTTGGTGTAGTTCCAAGTCTGTTCGTCTGTGTCACTTTTGCGTTCTTAATGCCCTGTAGTATGACTTTATGACTACTGCAGTTGTGGGGTTTTCCCCCTCCTGCTTGTGCAAAGTAAAACAAAGGGCTTGAATGCAAACTGGTATCCCTTCAGAGCTCCCAGGACAGTGATGCCAGTGTTCTAGTTCATTTAGTAGTATTTTCACTGGAGTATTTTAAATTGCGTATTTAAAGGGTGTAGAAGTTGGTTATGAGTCCTCAACATTATGGTGGATCGTTGGAGACTTAAGAATATAGCACACTGGGCAATACTACAACAGCACTTGTGAAACTGATAAGAAGACTTCTTTCTGAAGAACTAGTTGAATTACGTGGTTTGTGTCATTTTGGCACACGCTTTCTACCAAACTTTCAGCTGGGGTGAGTAGAGCTGGCTCTTCAGTTGGTAATAGGTTACTTGTGTTTAATGGTATTTAAGCTGTTCAGCATGATGTGTAAGGCTCCAGTTCCCCACTGTTTCCAGTTCTTACAGATGATGTGCGCTTACTGTTTTTAAAAGTCACTGAATGTTTTATGTTTAATGGCTCTGTGAAAACTTCGCATCCCAGAATAGGTTTTTTTGCTTCTGCAGTGGAAGTCACATTACCTGAAAAAGTAAGGGAGCTTAGGAATTACCTCAGCTGCAAACATGCCTTGTTGGGTAGTGATGCAGGAATCCATTTCAAGTCCTGTGTTTTCCTTTCGAATCTAGAGAAGGAACATCAGTGAGGCACAAGTCTCTTCCAACAGTAGCTAGAACATTTCATCAAGTTCTGGGCTCTGCAAAGAGGATTACTAGCCGAGCTTCTAGGAAAACTCCACAAGCCAGATAAACGTGATGTAGAAACCTACCCTGTTAAAACTCAACCATGAAATGAATTCCCTCATTCATGAAATGCAATATTTGTTGTGTTACACTTCACAGGCTATGACAGAAGCATTTGTAAATAGTAGAGCTTGACTTTCTCTTGATGATACTTCCCATAATCTCAAGCTCACATTTTCAAGTGATCTGTCCTCACCAGCGTTTAAATTTTTTTTTTCGTTCTGTTGACTGTGTAGACCCTCCTGGCAGCTCTTTTGTGGCATTGCTCTGAATAAATGCTAGGTGGAAAACATGACATCATCTGCTTGTTTCAAATGGAAATACTTAAATACCAAAGCTCAAATATTTATTTCCTTGATGTTTACCAGTGCAATAAAGCATCAGACCAAAGACAAGACCACACTACAATAGTCAGCACGGGAAAAATGAAGGTATCTTTGAAACATGCATTACATCTTACCTCAGGAATGCAGATCTGTCACTTTCCAGTGCCTGAATCTGCATCTTGTCATCTTCTATGAAAAGATAAGTCTCGCCTGCTTTGTATTCTTCCAGATTTGTCATGTAAACCAGGATCTCTTTTTCTAACTTCAGCCTGCATTCCGTGGTGGTCGTAGATGCTGCCCAAGTTGCAAACAGAAGAAACAGAGTACCTGAATGCCATGTAAAGTGGCTGTTCCCAAGTTAGATATTTTCTCGAGTTAGCTCTTATCAAATAGTTGATTATAACATTTAAGTATAAAACTGCAGAAACATCTTTGTGCATTTCAACTTACTGTTTATGGCAAATCTGGGAAAAATTGTGAGTGATACCTCCTGTAATTTAAGCTTTGGACGTGTTTAAAATGTCAGCATCAGAGGTTTAAACAGGCATAAACCCATATCTCTTGTAATGTAAATATTCATGATTCTGGCAAAGAAAAATACTGCTAAGAGTACTTTAAATTTGTATTTTGAGTGGCTTTCGCTTAGATGGGACTAGATGTATGTCATAAGAACAACTTCTGCTTGAGAAGAGGTGGGGAAAAGGTTAGTAAAGGAGAATGAAACTGAATATTTTGATGCTTGATTTAAAATATTTTTTAACTGGGTTCATTTCAGGTGGTCAGGCTCCAGATAGTGCATGCTTCGAAGTTCTCTGCGCAGTACTGCCCTTCTCAAGAGCAAACCGGAGACAAATGCTTTATGTTTAAACCAGTTCTCCCATTGAGCTTGATAGCCTCCCTCAAACAGTTGTCCAAAGCACGTTTAGCAAAGAATCTACAGAGTGGAGAGAAATAGTAATTTCCCTGAGTACTATTCCAGTTTTTAAATCAGGCCTCTTAAAAATGCCCATTTTTAACATAATCATAGTGTTGTGAGGTCTTCTGTGGTTTTAAAACATTCTTGTAACTTCATCCCTTTTAGTTTTGCAGTTTACTGGAAGTTACACGCTGTTTTCTCTTGAGGGTTTTAGAATTAAAATTTCTAGAGCAGATCAGTTTGTTCTAAACATGTCAAATTTGGGTGGAAATGAATACCCAGAGTTACACATTCTATTACATCTTGCAGTGGGACATCTTCAGTTTTAGCTCTTCCCTGTTACAAGGCAAGTGTGACTGTTACACTAGTCTATTATAACCTGCGTGAAACTGGTTCTTGAGGGCTCTCCAGGTGGATCATTAAGCAGTTTTTCAGAGTTGTGATCAAACAGTTTATGAAATGTTAAGGTATATACGTATTGTCATTGTTTCAGCAACTCTGTTATGTTTGGTTACAGAGAGCGAAAGAAAAGAATTGAAAAGCCCCGGAGGTTCA
>NW_010391887.1:3264-4152 GCF_000710305.1 Buceros rhinoceros silvestris | reverse complement strand
TCAGCAGGAGTCATAGCCGGAGTCCGAGCCCTCCACCTTTTCGGGGACGAAATACAGCTATGGATGCACAGGAAGCACTAGCCAGAAGGTCAGAAATTGTTACGGCTTTAATGATGTGTGATGTAAATAAGCTGCTGCTGTTGATTTTGCTTGTCTCAATATTTTTATTCTCTTGTACTTCTAGACTGGAAAGAGCAAAAAAACTGCAAGAACAGAGAGAGAAAGAAATGGTTGAAAAACAGAAGCAACAGGAAATGGCTGCAGGTAGTTCATGTATATTTTATTGGGAGGAAGATGGTGTAGGCTTGTGCTGTTACAGCTCTGTCCCACAGATACACAAGTTGTCTTTGTATAATTGTTACCTTGGTCCTTATATGAGAATTAAAACATGTTTGGGGAAAAAAAAACACAGAAAAACCCCTCAAACATAACCACCCCATCCCCCCAAAAGATCAGGATTTATCACTTAGCAAGTATACAGCAAAAATGTCGTATATGAGGCTGGTAAATGATTTCATGATGGCCATTGGAGCTTTCCTTCATGCAAGCAATTTACCAGCTTGAGGTATTGGGAAGCATGAGATACGTTACTTTCATGTGTGGTTCTGTTCTGCTAAAACTCTTGGAGGCCAGTATTTTAATTTACAAATAACGTGTGGTTTATCATGCATTTGTTATTTGGACATTTTCAACTTAGTTCTGATGAAGGGAAGTGTTTGGGGTTTATTTCTTTGGGGCTTTTTGTTTGGGTTTTGGTTTGGGATTTTTTTGTTGCTGTTGGTTCTTGGTTGGATTTTTTTGTCCAGAAAAGTCTGGTCGGATAGCATTTACCTTTCTTCTGCAGCGGCTGGCGCCACTGGAGGGGTTTTTTTTAAAGTTTTTCGCCTC
>NW_010391887.1:1992-3196 GCF_000710305.1 Buceros rhinoceros silvestris | reverse complement strand
TCTCCGGCGGCGGCTGCCGCCACTGGAGGTTCTGTTATTAATGTTGCTGCTCTCCTGGCATCGGGAACACAAGTCACTCCACAAATAGCAATGGCAGCTCAGATGGCAGCACTGCAAGCAAAAGCTCTCGCAGAGACTGGAATAGCTGTCCCCAGCTATTACAACCCCGCAGCCGTCAACCCGATGAAGTTTGCTGAGCAAGAGAAAAAGCGGAAGATGCTTTGGCAAGGCAAAAAGGAAGGGGTAATGTTGTCCTACTTTCATAAAACTTGTTTGAAAACATCGTGCACTCAGGCAGTTTGAAGATGCTAATTAACATTATTTCCAGCAAAATTACTTTCATACCTGTTACGAAGTTGCCCTAACAGCAGCCTAAGGCAGAACTTCAGGAGTGGAAAGACTGAGGTGACTAAACCTTCAATGACAAAGGGCTGTGCCACAAGCCTCAGGAAAACCCCCTATGCTTAAGAGGTGTGATTGTAGGCAAACTGAGAAATAATGTTACATCTTGCAACTAGACATCAAATACAGGTGGTCTCCCTGAAAAGTGGTGGCTAAGCTACAGGAACTAGAACTGCCCACTCCTTTCTGTGGCTGAGCAGACTCTTGTATCCTGTCCAGTTCCAGACCACAAAAACAAGGCTTGCAAACCTTGCCATAACTTTGCAGGAGTAGAGTAGGGCATTACTAACACCAACAAAAGTTAGATGACGAAGCCTTCAGAGTAATGTGCTGGTCAAACAAATACTCTTCTTGCAATCAGTCAAGTACATGCTGCCAAATAAAAAAGGCTCCCGCAGTGGCTGCTTTTCAGAAAGTCGCTGATTTGAGTACAGGTTTTGCCTGCTGATACTATGGAAAAATTGGGGCTTTAACATTTGTATTTTGTTTTTGACATTCTGTGCTAGTCTGGAAGTGTGCTTGTTCCTTTGATTAGTTGTCATCATGTGTGTCTGGTATGTAATAAGCTCACTTAGCTTTTCACTGACTGTTTCATAAGATGTGAAGAACTGAAACTGGTTTGATGGGAGGCAAAATGGAGGGAAGAAACCTGACTGCTGTCTAAGCAGTTTTCCTGATTTGTGCTGTGCATTGGTTAATTGTAATAAGGATATTCATTTTTCCATTGTTCACTTGACGCATGTGTAGGACTGAGTGCAGTCTGCCCGAGTAAAGGCTGTACCCTCTGTTTTGAAACCTGTGG